>NC_067398.1:113846624-114153410 GCF_016432865.1 Antechinus flavipes | reverse complement strand
GGGGGCTGGGATTTTGTATAAACAGATGCTCCTTGATAGCTGTTACATGTAGAACCCCCAGTTCCCCATTTATCATCTGGGCAAGAGTCAAAGACTCGTGAAAATCCAATTCTGCTTCTAGGGTAGCTAACCTAAGCTAGCTTGCTTTTAGCCCCTTAACCACACCCTAGATCTCAGAAGCTGACTTATTTTGGGTCTCTTCCATTAGAGGATGATTTCATAAGAGCAAAAATAGCTAGTGTGTGAGAAAGAAAGGGAAGAAGAGTAACAATTCTTTTTGTATAATGGGCCATATAAGCAGCTAACAGTGCAAACTTCTTGACCCTGTTACATTTAAGGTGTTTTTTTTTTCTTTCAAATATTCACATACTACATATATCATTTTTTTCCCTAAATCTTATCTATATCTTCTTTTTGGTAATAAAGGTGTTTCTATTGCCTTCAGCTCAATAGGAACCTTCTTGTTTGAAAAAATAATTCTCATTTATAAGGCTGTTTCAGTTGGATATACTGAATTAGGCACGAGTCCATTTTTTGTCAGAACTGTCTGGGACAGAGAAAGCCATGGTCCCAGACTCTATCCTTCCCCTGAACATGGCTCTGTAAAATATTCCCAAGAGCCTCCTTGCTTTCTGCAGTATCCAGATCCATCAGGTGAAGCAGGTGTCAGGTCCCAAAAGAGAATGCAGCTGTGACTATCCAACCTGCTTTGAGAGTGGATGCATGCTTATTGGAAACTGGGGAGACTAAAAGAAATGCTATCAGAACCCATTAATCAGGTTGCATTCCATTTTTATAACAACACAGTTTTCATTTAGCGGGAGAAATGACATTTTAATAACATCTGAGAAAAATTAAACTCATCCCCACTACATATTTTCAGTTTTACTGGAATGATTTCTGGTTTTGTCGGCCTGTGGAAAAGTGCTTTGTGTCAAACGCTGTGTTTTAATCAAATCAAGCTAATGGGAACTGACATTTTATTCAGCCACACCTGATGTGCACATTCCTATTCTGGCCCGCCCCTCCAAGTCTGACAAATGAAGTTAGCTCTTTTGCCTCCGACTATGGACCACTGGCAGCAGCAAGCTGGCCTGAGAGGCCCAGCTAGAACTGGCTTCTTGCCCTCCCCAAGCTACCTAGTGGCATTTACTTCAATTCCAATCATTTCAAGACCTGGAAGTTCTCAGAGGTCTACTTATAGCCAGTTCCAGAGAATGAATGTGTCCCATGTCCCAGGCCTTTGGAGAAGTGGGGAAGGAAGAGGCAAAGGGGCATGCCTTGTGGGTGACAGGCTATAGCTTCCTGGCCCTGAGCATCAGATTAAGCAAGAGATCCAGAGAATCCTATCCAGAAGCAGCATGGAACACTTTGTCTTCCTGGGGAAATAGGCTTTTTTCCTTATCCCCAATCAAAAGAGGGTTGGACAATCTTAGTTTTCCAACCACTTCAGGAATCTTGCAAGAGCTGAGAGGCCACTCTGCTGCTTGCCAGTAGAACAATACAATCAAGTTTGCTTGGGAAGACCCCTGCTTCTAAAATGAGAGGTGATGCTAAGCTTACCCCCCCATTCCACTGGAAGAGGAGGTCCTCCACCCTGAAAGCTCTCTAGAAGCAAGTCATGCTTTCTACACTTGGTGGGGAGGAGGTGGCCCTGAGGAGCAATCTATTTAAGTGAGGGATACATCTCTTTTACCCCAACATCAAAGATGAAGAGGCTACATAAGAGGCGTTTCTGTGGGAAACTGATGATCTCTGACACATTGGACTTGCCTCCCCAGCCTCAGGATCAGAGTTCCTGAGGGCTGCACAGACATGTATCCCTCCCTCATCCCTTCCTATAAATGGCCATCTGGAGCCTCTTGGGACTCCTAGTTGGAGGGGCTAAATAAGCCTGTGCAAGGGATAAGGAAATGAGGTCATCTGAAGGATAAAAAGTTGTCAGATACAGGATGAATCAGACATCTTGGCCAGTGAGAGGAAGGGGGTGCTTCAAACTCAATTCCTTCCCTGTTTAACCATGACTTTTGCTAAGGATGTGTGAATGGATGCATGTGTGTGTATGGAGGATATTATCTTCTTGATCACCCTCATGCTGTACTGGCCAATGACATTCACCAGCTAAGACCAAAGGACTGGGTCTCAGATAGTCAAGTTGATTATGTGCCAGCTGTGAAAAGCAGACATAGTTTGCCTTTTGGGGTGGGGGGGATTGTGCTGAAAGCAATCTCCCACTTATTCCTTCCCTAAGCCCTTCAACTGGATAATGAACATACCAGATTTGAGGGAGAACTGAAGGGAGAGAGACCCATAAAAGACCTCCTACTGCTTGGACATTAAGGTTTTAGCTCAGCAGGGATGGGAACCCTGCAACCTGACCAAGGGATTGGGAACTGCCTGGGTGCCAGGCTGTGGCCATAAGCCAGCTGGGGAGTTTCACATCTCAGCCAGTGATTCACCTCTATCTATCAGATTGCTTTCCCCAGAATTTCTGGCCTCATTTGTCACTTTCCTCCTGTTCCCACTGGAAATCTTGACCTGTCATTTGGTAAAACATAACATTGAAGGGTCTGTAAAATTTCCGCAGTCTGTGGATCACATCTGGATCAATTCTGGGGTGAGTCCGCCCCTTGCTTTTGCCCAAGCACCTTGGGGCACTGCTGTCCTCTGGCTTCTTCAAACAAGGGAACCCCTTGGTTTTGTTGAAGTAGAAATGTTTCTCAGTCACCACTCGTTTGAGTCCTAGGAAATCCTGCACTTTGGCCATCTCCCCAGCGGGATCCACAATCAGCCTCTCACCACTGACAAACAGGATCTGAGACAAGGGAAAATACTGAAGCCAGTTTTCCAGGTGCAGGGCATAGATCCCAATGCGGATAGCACTCCAGGAGGCATCAATCAGCCCCAGGGTCCGGTTTTTGAAGGCTAGAACTTCAAAGGTCGGGATCTCTGGTTTCTTGGACAGGGTCTGTGTGTAATCAGAGATTGCCCGAGTCACAGGGTTCCTCACAACCACAATCAGCTTGGTATCTTTAGCCATGGAGTGGATGCGTTTGGGAGCTTCATTGGTTACAAAGTAACTCGGTGTTTTCTCCATTGTTATCTGCCCTTCCAGTGTCTTGGGCATTACATTTCTGAAAAAAGAAAGGGAGAGAGTTGTTATTCCCATTTCATAATTTCTGCTATCTTCCTGTTACCTGGAATATAATTTTTGAGATGAAAAAATCACAGAGAGCCAAAAAAACTGATCCATCTTAGAATCCTAGAATTTTAAAACTGGAGGGGTCTTTAAAACTGAGAATATCAAAGTCATCTGACATAAAATCACTTGGCTACCAAACGCAAATGATGGCATCTTTATTTTGGTCATTAGCCTTACCTTCTCCCCTTGGAAACTTTAGAACCTGCCCCTAGAATCACTCTGGCTATGATTTTTGGTGAACTTTTAATTTCTTTTGCCCAGAACCAGACCTCTATTTCATTAAATGAGCACCATACCATACGTGTAATGACCGCGTTAGCACCCAGGATACCTTAGAATCAGCTGGAGTCAGGATAAGCAAAAGTCCTTAGTCTTTATCCTTGGTCTTTAGAGGTAGGTTTGAATTGGATGGAAGCAGAAGCTCAGAAATCTTCCTTTTCTCTGGTCTACCATCAAAGTGATCCTGGCTTGTCTTACTCCATCCCCTAGTCCCTCCTACAATTCTCTGTATACACCAATTATCAAGCCAGCACAGGATAGTGGGAAGGGCCATTCCCCAAGCACATGCCCATAGAGTATTGTCCAATCAGGAATTAGCCTTAAGTGTTCAAACTGACCTCAGTGCATCGACTCAAGAGTTTCAGCCCTCTACATATACATCCTTGCTGGTGGCAATCTTTTCCCCTTTCCAACTTTCTCCATTAGAGGAATGTACTTTTCCTCTGTTAGAATGTCATTTTCCTCTATTAGAATGTAAGCTCCTTGAGAGTTGGAATTCTCTTGCTTACATGTGTACACAGCACAGTGCAAAACTCACATTAATTATATAATAAATGCTTGCTCTAACTATTCATCCATCTGCCTATTTATCTACTATCTCTCATTTATTGAATTTCAGAGCTGTAAGGTACCACAAAATATAGAAAATAAGATGTTAGAGCTGGCAGGGAAATTAAAAGAAAAAATGTCAGAGTGTAAAGGAACTTTGGGACATAAAATGTCCAAATATAAAATGTTGAGGTGGAAGGAATTTTAGAACATGAGATTGTAGAGTTGTAAGAGAAACATGATGTTAAACTATAGAATATTATTGCTGGAAAGTCTTTTAAAGAACACATAGTCCAAAACCCCTACTTTACAGCAAAGGTAAAATAACTTGCTCACAGTTACATAGCAAACTTGTGGCAGAGCTGGAACTAAAACCTAGATTATCTTGACTTGCAAAGACTACTGCTTGATCTAGTGTTTACTTTTTTTCCCCTTTTAATGACACTCTCTATGGTAAGAGTTTCAAGAAATCAAAGAGGTTTTAGCATCATTTATCCCCCCTAATCAGAGCATGGCAAGTCTATCAGGTGTTAAAGCTGGGCTCAGTAACATATTATACAGTCAATTTGCCATAGGCATATGTAGACAAAAGTTAATTGACAATAAACCTGTACAATACCTGTCTGTACAGCAGGCCATCTGCTACCATTTGCTCAATTAAGTCTATTCACTTCTGAGCCCTGCACCAAAGTGGTACATTTAGGATTACACAAGACCTTTTTGTTATGATGACATGCTTTTAAATGTCTCAACTAATAAAACTTAATACGAAAAAAGATCCCCTAGCTTCTCCTACCATAATTAAATTTATTTACTATCTGGTGAGAGAGGAAAGAACGACTTTTCTTTTATCTCTAATTCGCATGCTCTGTCAATAATTAATTGCTACTGGGTATGAAGCTTCCTAAGTAAGCACTTTTATTAGGCAAAAGAAATTTGCCTAGCAGATAAATTAACATGTAGCTAGACTTTCTTTGAGAGGGTATAATAATTCTGTAACATGAAACTTTCTGATCAAAGCAATCACACCGACCAAAATTAGGATACCATGAATTGAAGAGATGGCTTCCCTCCAAATGATTCAGACTAAATTGCATTTTCATTAAATTGTTTTTGTCTTCACTCATTTTTATTTTTGTTTAAAAAAATTTCACACAATGAAAATAACAAAAGACATAGAATGATATCTGCAAAATATAATGTAAAGAGTGTAAAATATGGATTTTTAAGATCTTAGCTCAAATCATATCTTTATCACCGACTCTGTGTGTTTTTAGGCAAGTAACCTCTCTGGTTCCCAGATTTCATATTGGTAAAATTAGGGAATTGGACTTAGTTGATCTTTATAATTCTTTCATATCTAAAATAACAAAATTACTATAATCCTATAATCCAGAGCAATTGAAAGAATCCTGGACTTAGAAGACTTGGATTCAAATCAAAATTCTTAAACTTAATAGTCATGGGATCATAGGCAGCTCATTTCATTTCATTAAGTCTCAGTTTCCGCATTTGTGATATGAAAAAGACTCTTTGCACTCACGTCATATGATTATTGTGAGGAAAGTCTTTTGTAAACTTGAAAGAGATAGATGACTCTGTTATTAATTTTTGTCAATAAGCCTAAGGCTAACATTAGCTCCTACTAAGGCAAGGACATTAGACTAAATAAATCCTTAGATCTTTTCTCTCTATTCTAAAAGTCTGTGATTCTAGTTCAGAGTCAAGGTTAAAAATGAATTAAATATCATTAAGGTCAGGCTCCATTTGGAGTACTGACACTCTGGTTTGTTTCTTAGCTCAAGTGTTTTTAGAAAATTGGACTAGTTTAAGTTCCAGCATGTTCACTAAGAGGTTAGGCAAAAAAAAAAAAAAAAAAGTTCAACTGAGTAAACAAAATTCTCTTCAGTCTGGGGATTCAGAGAAAAAGCAGTAGCAATCATTCCAGATCTTTGGATTTAGGTCAGTTTGGTAAAAAAGGAAAATGAGTCAGACTAATCAGATGAAGAAATGAATTCTAGCTTCATCTCTGCCATTTTCTGTTGTGTGAACTTAGGCAAATAACTTAGCTTTGCTGAATCTCACTTTCTCCATTTGTAAAAGGGGGAAAATAATACCTTCTTTGCTTATGTCAGAGGACCATTCATATAAAAACATTTGTGAAATAGCTATTAAACTACAGAATTCTACACCCACATATAGACATATTTTATTATTTATGTTAACTGTTTAGTAGAGGGAAGAGACACCAGTAATGATAATTATATTATACAATGTTGCACTATAAATCTGTTAGAGAATTACAGATTTCTATTTCCATTTAAAAGGAAAAGTGACTAGTATTTTGATATTTTTAAAATCAAGACTGACTTTAAAATCTATATAGGAGCTGTCCTTAGTACCTTTCAGTAGTAGCTAAGCTAAATAATTACATATTAACTCTGAGACTATTATAGGATGAAACAACCAACCAATGAATTAATAGATTGTAATTTTGGTGTTGTCACAGATTGCATAACTCAGCAAGTCACTTCTTCATTTTAAATAAAAATTACCAAACATTTATTTTTTTACTTCAACTTTAACTCCTTCTCTGGGGTGGAGAAGAGGCAGGAAATCTATACAACAAAGCAACATAATGGAGTCAAACAAATTCCCATTTGACCATTTTGAATATCTCATTTTGTATATTAGTTTATCATCTCTCTGTCAGGAGGGAAGGACCATTTTTCATCACTAATCTTCTGTAATTATGATTGTATTAATGAGATCTCTTAAGTCTTTCAAAATATTTCCTTTTTACAATGTTAATATTATACTATACAATAGTTTTCTAGCTCTGTTCACTTCATCCTACATCAGTTCACACAAGTTTTCTAAGTTTTCTCTGAAACAGATTCTCTTTGTATGTCATAATTGCTCAATCCATCCCTCAAAAGATAGGTAACGTATTATTTTCCAGTTATTTGCTATCATGAAAAGAGCTCCTTTAAATATTTCTTGTGCGTGTGGGAACTTTTGCCTTTTGTTGATTTCTCTGATGCATAGATTTAGTAGTGGTATTTCTGAGTCAAAAGATATGCACACTTTAATCATTTGGGGGCATATTTCCAAATTTCTTCCTAGAACGTCTGGGCAAATTTACAGTTCTATCAATGTACATCAATATGCCTGTTCTCTTGAAACTCTTCCAATATTTGTCATTTTCTTTTCTTTGTTATCTTTGCATATCTGATGGGTGTGAGGTGACATCTCAGTTGTCTAATTAGAATTTCTCTAATTATTATTGATTTGGAGAGCTTGTTTATATGGCTAAAGACATCATGGATTTCAGCCCTTGAAAACTGCCTTTTCACATTCTTTGGTCATTTATCAAATAATGAATAACTATCAATCTTATAAATTTGAATTAGGTCTTTATATATCTTGAAAATGAGGCCCTTACCAGAGAAATCTGTTGCAAAAATTTTCCCTAGCTAACTTCCTTCTACAGTTAAATATATTAGATTTGTTTGTACAAGAACTTTTAAATTTTATGTAATTAGAATTATTTATTTATTTTCTACAATCCATGTTTAGTTATTAACTTTTATTCTATTCATAGATATGAAAGGTGATTTCATCTTTTCTCCCCTAATAAACTTTGTTTCTCCCCTAATAAACTTTGAAAGACAGGGGATAGTTTATCTCCAAGATCTGGGATGAAGGGAGAAATTTATGGTCAAAGAACTAGAGAACATTATGATACGCAAAGTGGATAATTATGATTATATTAAATTAAAAATGTTTTGTACAACAAACCCAATGTAGCCAAGATAAGAAGGGAAGCAGAAAATTGGAGAAAAAATTACACCTAATGTTTCTGATAAAGGCCTCATTTCTAAAATATATACAGAATTGACTCAAATTTATAAGAATACAAGCCATTCCCCAATTAATAAATGCTCAAAAGATATGAACAGAAATTTTTCAGATGAAGAAATTCAAGCCATATCGAGTCATATGGAAAAAAAAATGATCTAATTCACTTGATTAAAGAAATTTAAATTAAGACAGCTCTGAGGTACCACTTCACATGTCTCACATTAACTATGATTATAGAAAAGATATTTATAAATGCTCAATGGGATGTGGGAAAACTGGGACACTAATACATTTTTGGTGGAATTGTGAACTGATCTAACCATTCTGGAAAGCAATTTGAAACTACGTCCAAAGGGCTATTCAAAATGGTGCATACCCTTTGATCCAGTAGAGTTTTTCCTAGGTTTATATCTCAAAGAAATCATTAAAAAGGGAAAAAAAAACCCACATGTGCAAAAATGTTTGTAACACTCCTTTTTGCAGCAGCAAGGAACTGGAAACTGAGTGGATCCATCAGTTGGGATATGGCTGAATAAGTTATGCTATATGAATGTAATGGAATATTATTTTTCTGTAAGAAATGATGAACAGGTTGATTTAAAAAAATTGGAAAGACTTACATGAAATAATGTTAAGTGAGGTGAGTAGAACCAAGAGAAAATTGTACATAGCAACAGGATTGTGTCATGATCAAATAGTTCTTTTCTTTTTTTTTTTTTATTATAGCTTTTTATTTACAAGATATATGCATGGGTAATTTTTCAGCATTGAAAGTTGCAAAACCTTTTGTTCTACTTTTTCCCCTCCTTCCCCCCATCCCCTCTCCCAGATGGCAGGTAGACCAATACATGTTAAATATGTTAAAGTATATGTTAAATACAATATATTTATACATGTCCATACAGTTATTTTGCTGCACAAGAACAATCGTACTTTGAAATAGTGTATAATTGACCTGTGAAGGAAATAAAAAATGTAGGCAGACAAAAATAGAGGGATTAGGAATTCTATGTAGTGGCTCATACTCATTTCCCAGAATTCTTTCATTGGGTATAGCTGGTTCAATTCATTACTGTTCTATTGGAGCTGATTTGGTTCATCTCATGGTTGAAGAGGGCCACTTCCATCAGAATTGATCATCATATAGTATTGTTGAATATTGAATATCTTGAAAATGAGACCCTTACCAGAGAAATACATATAAGTATATAATGATCTCCTGGTCCTGCCCATTTCACTCAACATCAATTCAGGTAAGTCTCTCCAGGTTTTTCTGAAATCATCCTGCTGGTCTTTCTTACATAATAATAATATTCCATAACGTTCATATACCACAATTTATTTAGCCATTCTCCAATTGAGGGGCATCCACTCAGTTTCTAGTTTCTGGCCACTACAAAGAGGGCTGCCACGAACATTCTTGCACATACAGGTCCCTTTCCCTTCTTTAAGATCTCTTTGGGATATAAGCCCAGCAGTAGCACTGCTGGGTCAAAGGGTACGCACAGTTTGATAACTTTTTGAGCATAGTTCCAAATTGCTCTCCAGAATGGCTGGATGTGTTCACAGTTCCACCAACAACATATCAGTGTCCCTGTTTTCCCACATCCCCTCCAGTATTCCACATTATCTTTCCCTGTCATTCTAGCCAATCTGACAGGTGTGTAGTGGTATCTCAGAGTTGTCTTTATTTGCATTTCTCTGATTAATAATGACTTGGAGCATCTTTTCATATGGTTAGAAATAATTTCAATTTCTTCGTCTGAGAATGGACATGGCTCTTTTCAAGAGGTGATTCAAGGCAATTCCAACACTTATAATAGAAAGAATCATCTGCATCCAGAGAGGACTATGGATATTGAATGTGGATCACAGTTTATTATTTTCATTTTTGTTGTTGTTGTTATTTGTTCTCTTGTTTTTTTTTTCTTTCTCATTTTTTTTTAATCTTTTGATCTGATTTTTCTTGTATAGCCTGATAAATGTGGAAATATGTTTAGAAGAATTGCATAAGTTTAAACTATACTGGATTACCAAGTATACCAAACTATACTGGATTCCAGAGAATTAGTGGGGAGGGAGGGAGAAAATTTTGGAACACAAGGTTTTTCAAAGGTGAATGTTGAAAGCTATCTTTGCATGTATTTGAAAAAATAAAAAAGCTACTGTTATTTAAAAAATAAAACCATCTTTTGCCAGATTGTGTCTAATTTTCCCTGTTAATTTAGCCAAATAATGAGTTCTAACATCAGTAATCCCGGTGTTTGGATTTACCAAACACTAGGCTTCTAGGTTCATTTGCTTCACTATGTTGTGCTCTTAATTTGTTTCTCTGATGGATCTCTTTATTTTTTTAACCAATACCAAACTGCTTTGACAATATTGCTTTGTAGTTTGAGCTTTGGTACCAGACTTTCTTCCCATATTTAATAATTATTTACCTTGAAGTTCTTGACCTTTTGTTCCTCCAATTAATTTTATGGTTATTTTTTAATTCTATAAAATATTCTTTGATTGGCATGGCACTGAAAAAGAAAAAATAATCTTACTGTACTTTTATTATATTGGGTTGGCCTACTTATGTGCAGATAATATTTTTCCAATTACTTATGTTTGTATTTCCCTAACTAGCATTTTATGTTATTAATATTGTTCTTGTTTATATCTTAATTTATCTCCAAATACTAATAATTTTATAGTTATTTTAAATCAAATTTCTTTCTAGGTTTTCCTAGGTTTTTGATAATATAAATACCAATTTATATGGACTTAATATAAAATAAATTTGATATTAATCCATATAAGTTGCAAAATTTAAATCCTGAATCTTTACCAGTTATTTTTAATTTCAAAAAAATTGACTTTCTAGGGTTTTCTAAATGTGTCATCCTATCATCTGCAAAAAAAGCAGTAATTTTGTCTCATATTTGCCTGTCCTTATTCCTTCAATTTCTTCTTTTTCCTCTTACTGACACAGTTAATATTTCTAACACTGTAGCCAATATATATAGTGTATATTCTTGCTTTATTTGGGATCTTACTGTAAAAGACTCTAATTTAGCACCATGACTTGTGATATTGGCTCTTATTTTTAGATACATACCATTTACTATGTTAAAAAAAAGATGCATCTATTCTTGTATTGTTGGTGGGGTTTAGTTTGGGTTTTTTTGGTTTGTTTGTTTTTGTTTTTAGTTAGCTGGTTTGTTGATTTTTACAATCACATCTTTCCAGGTTTCACTTTCTTCATCAGTAAGATGATGTGTTAAGTTGGTTTACTTTTCAATCTTCCAACTATAATATTTCAGTTTTGATATAATAATATTTCATGCCCTTTAGGAAGGTATAGTGGAAAGATTGTTGGTCCTGGAGTCAGTAAAGATCTGGATTTAAATCCTAACACTGATTTACTCACCCATAGGTTAACCACTCTGAGTCTCTGTTCTTTAATCTGTAAAATGAAGATAATAATATCTGTAATAGTTACCTCACAAGGTTCTTGAGAGAAGTGAATAGCATAATGTAGCTAAAGCACTCTGAAAATCTTAAACCTTTTAAATCTGTAAAATATGAGCTAATATTATTATCATTTCTTTTGGTTCTGACCTTCTGTCTTCTAAGATTTCTTCCAGATCTAGTATTCTATGCTCTAAATTCTATGGTACCTTCTGGCTCTGATATTTTATGGTACTATTGCTGTATTTATTGGATATCTACTATACATTTAGTTTGCAGAGGGGATGATAATAGAAATCTAGTTTCTGGCTAAAGAAATCTTAGGAAAATATGACATCCCCAAAGGGTTAGGCTCTTTTGGAAACACCTGGTATATCACCAAATAAAATTTAACCTATATTTTTTTGGAACAGATGCATATTTTACCCAATCATTACAGGTGATTAATTAAGATGTAATCACCAAACCAAAAAAAAAAAAAAAAAAAAAAAGGAAAATGCTTTCCCGGCCTCTGAAACTCACCCAGAATCAACAGTTGTCTATTTGTCAGTGACGAACCATTGCTCTCTACTCTAAGTCAACAGAATCTTGGACCAGATCTCATCAGAAATCAACTCCTAATGTGATCTGTTAGACAGATAATTTCCCCATCTCACTGTTATAACTTACAGACAAAGAATGATGAAGTCTTCACAGAGTATTCTGCTCTTTTATTAATTCAAAACAGATGTCAGTCCTATAGGAAATACTTCTAGGAATATGCAAGAAAATACAGGATAAGAAACCGAATTCAGGAATTCCCCAGTCTTTGATCTTGTCTCAATATTCCACTTAATGAAATCTACTCAGTGTTACAAGTATAGTTTCCTTCACTACAAAATAGCCAGATTTTCTTAGATCACCAGTGTGAGTGTGTCTATGCTCTTTTCAATTACTTTCCCTGAAGCAGTGAGAGGGAATAGATAGTTCTGCTCTATAATAGTGTTTTTGGAGTTGAAAGCTCACTTCACTCATACCTTCATAGGTCCATAAATTTAGAGTTGAAAGACACATCTTATAGATTAAGAGATTGAGAGTCAGAGAGTTTAAGAATCTTGATTAACCCACTAATTTTAATAAGCTCTTGAACTCAAGACTGCCCCACATAAAGTATGGTTCTTGTGACTGAATAAAATATTCCAAGAAATGGCCTAGTCATTATAGACTTGGATGATACTAGCTTGATCTTGACATAATTCTTCAGTTAATTCAGTCTAAGGTTATCAAACCCTAGTTGTTTTTCTAATAAACTCATATTGACCCATCGTTCACCTTTTCTTTACTCCATACTTATACACTAGGCCTTTTTTAGAATGCTTTTTCTAAGATCTAAGAATTCAGTTTATGATGGGCATACCTTACACATCAGAGGATCATAGATTTAGAGTTCGACAAGACTGCAGAAGACAATCAATCCTTAGACATACATACACACACATACACACATACACACACACACTTACATGCATACTATAGTTACACTGAGACTGACTCTTTCTTTTTACTTACTTTTTAAAGACCTTTTCAAAACCAGATATGTGCTAGGCAGCCCTCTTGATTAAACAACTCAATTCTTTGTAATTTTGTTTTTGAACAACCAATCAAATGAATTGATTTCTATTAGATTATCAATGGTCTTTTAATCACTAAATCCTATCTCAGTCCTCTTCTTTTTTGACATTTCTGCAAACTTTGACACTACTGACCAGACCCTCCTCTTAAATGCTCTTTTCTTTTTCCAACCTTGTTCCCTTCCTAGCTTTCTTGTCTTTTAGCATGTCCCTTCTGTGTGTGTTATCTATGCTGGTATACTTCCTATTTCTCCCACATGATCCATCTCTTATCTCTCTGTATTTGCAATGGCTGTTCCTTCTTCACTTACTACCCACCCCAAAGGCTCTCTTTCCCAATTTCTGACTTAAAATTACTATTACCTTTAAGATTCACCTCAAGTACCGATTCCTGTACACTGCCTTACCTGGACCTCCTAGCTACTTATGCCTTCTATTCTAAGACCATTTTTCTTTGGCGTTATATCTATCTTATACATACGATTTAAGTATTTGATATCTACCACATTAAAATGTAAGACCATTCAGAGCAAAGGCTGTTTTTTTTTCCTCTTTGTATCCTCAGCATTTATCATAATGCTTGGTACATAGTAAGAACTTTTAATAAAATAAGTGTCAAATAATTCTCTAATATTTCACCATCAATTCTCTCTTGCCTTTATGAATACTCATTCTCCCTTTCCTTTGCTGGGTTATCATCTGCATCTTACTCTCCATTTATGAGTGTGTCCCAGGGTTCTGTTTTCTCTCTCCCTATTTCTCTTGGTGATCTTATCAACTTCACTGGGTCCAATTGTTATTTCTATGCAGATAACCCCTTCATCCCTATCCAACCTTCATCCCTATCCAAAGTTCCATTTCTGTCACCCCAATCATCCCCAAGGGATTAACATCTTCCCTTGGATGTTCTAAAAGCATCTTAAACTCAGCATGTACAAAACAGAATTCATTACTTTACCCTGAAAAGATACCTTTTTCTTCCATTGGCAACCTTATTTCTATCTACAGCATGATCACCCTTCCAGATACCAAGGCTCACAATGTAGAGTCATCTTCAATTTTTTTTTTTACTCTCATTTGCATCCCATATCCAATCAATTATCAAGTCCTGTTTATTTAAGCCCCCTGAGAAGAGGAAGTAATGATTGATGAAGGGAATTCCTTAAAAATAAACCATTCAATTTTGGACTTTGAAGTTCTTTCACATTATTTTTAATGCTATAATTACTCACAAAATTCCTTTACTGCAGAAGTAGACTATAAGTTTCTGGAGGGTAGAAACTGTGTTGGAGCCAGATATACTCCAAATAACAACCAAGCAACAATCTCTTAATCAGCCTGCAGACACCTGATAAGAAGTAAACAGCCCTGTATGCACTTGGTGACAGTCATACTTTATAAGACTCTTATCGGTAAAATAAGATATTGAAGCCATGCATGTGTGAAAGCGTGAGGTAGAAGAATAATAGAATTTAAGACAAACCTGCTAAGGTGTATTATCATAACCCAACATCCCCTTCTGTCTTTGATGTAGGCATTTCATTTGATTTGTAAGAATCAGCAACAGGGACACTTCTGATACACATGACCTGACACTTATTAGTCATCTCAGTCTAATTAAACCAACTTCCTACAGCAAACACTATGGTTTTTCTACAGGAAGGAAATGCAACTAAAGGAATTTTCTGTAGAGGGCTGGAATTGTGCACTGAGATTGGAACTGTTGGGACTGTGAGCGCTTGAGGCTAACTTCTGATTGGACAATACTCTATGGGCAAATACTTGGAAAATGGTCCTTTCCACTATCCGTACTGGCTCAATGATTGTTGTATAGAGGATTGTAAGAGGGACTAGGAGGTGGAGTAAAGCTAGCCAGACACACACTCTTGGGGTAAAGGAGGGAAGGTGGTCAAGGAGATTCTGCTACCATCCTGTTCAATCCTGAGTCTGGGGACCAAGAATAAAGATTGAGGACTTTTGCTTATCCTGACTCCAACTGATTCTGGGGTATCCTGGGTGCGAGCGTGGTTGTTACAATTTTCCTCATGCAGTGTCGTGGCATCCCATTCTTTTATGTCTCTTATGAGTTTGCACATTTTCCTGGGAATTTGTTATTTCAGGATTGTCTCAGGGAGGTGTATATTTTCCCATAAGATCAGGGACCCCTACAAATGCTGGCTGATACTATGTTTGTGCATTGGGAATGAGACTACAGAACTGGATGGAGTGGGATGGAATTCTGAAATGTATTGATACTGGTGAAATGACCAAAATGAGGCAATTTTTCCTATTGTCTGGGAGTAGCTCTCTAAGGCACTACCTGTTGTTTTTTAAGTAATGATGCCTGAAGGAAAAAGACAGTACCCTCATAGATGTCTTTTGTTTCTTGTTAGGACCAACAGTGCTAACTATGGGATTATGGTCATTCAGTCAATAACATTGTCTGAAAAATGCATTTCTAATCATCTGTTTAGAACTATAATCATCTAACATCCATGTCTCTGGTACTCTCTGTATTTTTACCTATCATTAAATCAACTGCCTGGGGCAATAATAACTCCTAACAGGTAAGACAGAAACATTCTATATTTGCTGGATGCCACAAATGGGGGTCTTATGAGATAGATAATGGCTGAGAGATATCAAGGAGTAGTTAATTTGCATTGCGGGGTTATCCTTGTGGTTTGGCTCTGTATAGCAAGCCAACTGTGTTTGAGTTCTGAGTAATATTTATCTAGGAAACAGTATACTTTAGTACAACCATATGGTGTGAGAACAATGTGTCTGGGTTTGGAATAGCTTTTAAACAGTATTTTGGGTGCTCATCACAAGCATGACACTAACACCAGCACCTTGGCCAGAAGCAACCAACCATTGCATGCGATTATACAGTTGATATCATAATCCTGCACGTTTATTAGGCACTATCCAACTAGATTTGTTTAATTTCATCATTTTGTATGTATAACTGTGCTAATTAGAATTTGCTACTAGCAACCTCTCTCTCTCCCTCTCTGTATATACATATATAAAACATTTATACATTGCTAATTTTATTCCCTTCTGAATAGAATCTTGTGGTCTAAATAGACAAAGTTAGGTGACCTAGGTTCTAGTCACAGCTCTGCCATTTACTAGGTGGATCATCTCATGAAATTCACTTGTCCTCTCAGGGATTCAGATGTATATTCTCTTTAATACGAAGGAGCTGTACTATCTGGCCTCTAAGGTCTCTTACAGCTCAAACATTCTATAATCTATCACTTGCCACTGAGAGTCCAGAAGCCCCAGGAATTCTAGCAAGATCTAGCTATGCGGTACAATTTGTGATATTCCTCTCTAGGGCCCCCTCAAGCGCAGCAAATGGACAATATCATGAATATCAAGGGGGAGAGTGATCATGAATATTAGACATGAAGTGGCTATTCTCAATTGAAGGGTCAATGGCACATATTGCCCTTGGTCTGTCTGAATTAAAGGGACATGGGGCATCTTTAACTTTCCCAGATGCATTATCCAGTTGAACAAATGGTGCATAAATTAGCAATTTTCTTCCTCAAAGACTCCTGATGAAATGGATTCCAAGGAGAGGGTGGGAAGAATAGTTAAAACAAAACAAAACAAAAAAAGAGTACAGGGAGTGCCCAGCCTTAGCACACCTACCATTTCCCCCTAGGAGAAACCTATCAAATAACCAGGATCAATAAGGTATTCATAAAAAGCTGAGGCTAATTTAATTGTAATTTTAAGAATCTTTTAAACATTTCAGAAGGTCAAAGAGGGAAAAGACAGAGAAGATTCATGTTTTAAATGTGGATCTGGGGAGAGAGAAGGTAAAATGTATTGAACTTCATTCCACTAAACATCTATAATCGTTAAGAAATTTCCCTATAGATCCTGACAAAGCTGCCATTCTGTAACTATACCTTACTATTCCAACTTCTACCCTTTGAATCTACATATGCTGCTAGAAAGTAATCAATATGGGATAGTTAGATAGTGGATTGAATGCCTGGAGTCAAGCAGAAATCCAATATCAGACATTTACTAGCAGGGTGACCAAAATAACCTGGACAAAAAAATGGCAAATCACTCTAGTGTATCTGCCAAGAGAACCCCAGATGGAGTCAAGAACAATCAGATAAGACTGAAAAACAACTGAACGGCAAAAAAATTAATATAAAAAAGATCTGACAATTCCATTAGATCACAGGTTTAATATATGTACAATGGCTTACATTTCTATAGCTTTTTCATTCAAGGAATAGTACCCAACCAGAGCCCTCTTCAGGCAATAACACTGATAATATTAATAACTTCTACTATGCCTTTTTATTGTATTCGACTACGATATGTTAAAACATTTTTTTATTAGCTTGAAGCAGTGGGTATGATGTTTTTTTCTTCTACTGTTTTGATTACTCAGAGTCAAAAATCCTGTATTCCAATGATGATACTACTATAACTAAGCAGCTACATGATATTAAGCAAGTCATTTGGGCTTTAACTTCCTTATCTGTAAAAAATGAGGGTTAGTCATATGGCCTTCAAATTGTCTTCCATCTGTAACAGTCTATGATCCATGTTCTAAGGACCTTTATTGCTCTAACAACCCATGTTTTATATTGTAAAGGCTGTTGCTCTACCTCTAAATTCTATATTCTAAGGTCTTTTTCAGTGCTAACATTCTACATTTTAAGGTTCCTTTTGGCTCTGCTATTTCATAGTCTGTTCATTCTCCCCAAAGGGAAAAAAAAAAATCCTGTCATTTTGTGACTGATTGCCAAGTTGTATTAATTCCAGAAGAAAGGGACTTGGAGCTGGAATCATATCATAAAGAATTTTCTGCAACTTGGCCTTTGGTCAAAGCCCATAGATAAAAGGGGAGAATATGGCTGAAACAAAATACTTGGGAGAGAGAGTTGTTACAAACACAATATTCTTTATATAGTCAGCAAATAATAAATATTTCTGTTAAGAAATAAAAACAAAAACTAGGCCTTTTAGTGCAGGGTGAAATCCAAGTCCATTGCTTTGGGCAGTAATCTGTGACATTATGTGACATCCTTCTCTTCGAGGAGCTTACATTCTAATTGATGATTCAACATGTAAATAACTAGACTTCCCTTTCTTCCTCCTCCCTCTTCCTCTCTCTTCACTCCCTCTCTCCTTATCTTTTCCACCCTTTCTCTCTCTCTCCCTCTGTTCCTTTTTGTTTCTGTCTCTTCCTCTGTGTCTCTGTCTCTCCTTTCTCTTATTCCTTTCTCCTCTCTTTGCCCCTTACCCTCTCCATTTCCTTCTCCTTCTGCCTCTTCCTCTCCTTTTTCATCTCTCCATTTCTCTCCCCCTTCCCTCCCTTTATTCTGTGGTTGATCTTTACATGTCAGAAGCCCAACCTGCTCTGCTGGGGAAACCCCTTTTGTATTTCCTCTCCTATTCTCACCTAGTTTTTTTGTAAACTTTAATCCTTTAAGATTCCTTAGGACTAAGTGACCTCATTTTAGTTCTCTCCTTTTCTCCCTTAGGGACTACAAGAATTTTCAAAATCATTTATTAATTCTAAAAACAAGGTAAAAGAAAGTAAATTTTTAGAATACAGAATTTTCAAGGTAAAAAGCCTAGAAATTTTATTCTAATATTTAGTAAGAATTGTGGCATAGTGTTTTGGAGGCCAGAGTATCCAAAATCAAACACCATTTCTGTTATTTATTATCTGTGTCGCCTTGAGCAAGTCAATTAACTTCTGTGGGGATGTTTTCTCCTCTATAAAATTAGCGGGGAGAAGGAGGAGATGGAGAAGAGGCAGCAGCTAAACTTGATGATGTCTAAAGTTTCTTTCAATCCTAAAGCTGCATTTGTAGTTTAGGCATGGAGGCCAAAAAAAAAAAAAAAAAAAGCCTAGAATAGTGTCACTAGAGACACAATTCTGAGTGCAAAGACAGAACATTCAGAAACACATTGTATTCAAGGCAGAAAGGTGTTAGAAAGAGTTCTGGAAATGGTTAAATCCAGAATGGGGATAAATTTTGCATTGCCTATACCATAGAGTTATTGAGGGTGGTGCGAGGAGATACAGATTTCTAAAACTTACAGTTCTACCAAAATGTGAGTTATCACTACAACTTACAAAATGAAGATCAAACCACTCAGCTTGGCCAGCATTAAATTTGCAACAAATCTAGTATTGGCCTACATTTTATTTCTAAAATGGGAGGTTTGCAATAAATGGTCAGTGAGGTCTCTTCCAGCTCTATTTCTATGATCCCATTTCTTCCAATCTTATATCATGCATATATGCAGTGTAAATCTCTTCCAGACAAAAGTTTTCTTCTCATAGTTCCCTTCACATAATCCCTGTGACTTGTTGGCATTCATAAATTCAAATTCTGAAAGTAACCAGAGAAACCTTGAATCCAGCTCCTCCATTTTACAGATGACAACACTGAGACACAGAAGAAATGCCTTGACAAGGTTACCTCACTAGCAAGTAAACCAAGCTGTGACTTTGACTGTAAAAGCTAGCATTCTTGCTACTTTTCCCATCCTTCTTTCCCAAGAAAAGTCCTTCTCCTCTCGTTTATCTTTATTTTATTCATACTATTTTAGTACCAGTTTCAGCCCACAGAAATGTCTATAGAACATCTGATATTCTACACTATTGAAGAGGCATCATATGGAAAGAGCAACAGACTTAGAGTTAAGAAGACCTGCAATGAAATCCTGTCTCAGATACTTAGTAGCTGCGTGACAATGGGCAAATCAATTAATTTCTTCAGTTTCCATTTCCTCATTTGTGAAATGAAGTCTATGCTCTCATCTACCTCATAGGATTGTTGTAAAAATCAAATCAAATAATACAAGTGAAGCATTTTGCAAACCACACAGCACTGTGTAAATCAATTGGCAGCATCTTGGATGGTGATGTAGTTAATATGAATGATATCATTTATACATACAATGAAGATGGATATTAACAACATTAGAAAGACTGAAATTTCAAGGATATTTTGAAGGATCAAGCTATATTAATCAAAACAGCATTTTTTTAATCTAAAAGGTAAAGAAAATAAACATAGTAAAATTAAAATTTTAGTTCAAAGTAAAAATTATAATATTTACTGCTAATGATTTGTGTTTGAAGTATATGCACACTCTTCAAAGAAATTATAGTAAATTATAGCAAAACAATCCCCCCCAATTTTGAATCAATTAATGCCCTTAATCTTTCTAGTGTTAATGATGAATGCAACTGGTTATCTATACCAGAGATATTAAACATGGCAATGCAGCCTGCAACATTCCTACATGTCCCTATAAACCAGACTAAAATGCAATTAGAAAAATTTTAGCAAAATACATAAAAAAATAAACAAAATAAACAATAAAATATAATTTTATTGTGTGGTTTTCTAGGTCAATATCATTTGCAGGGAGCCTTACATAGTTATCCCTTCCACTTCTCAAGGGCTAGGGGCCTCACAATCTATGAAATTTGCATAAATTGTTGGCCCTTCCTTTGATTCAAAGAAGTTTGAATTATTATGGTATTAAAAGATAAAATATATTGATATTATATGATTCTCTCTATATATCTATATCTATATCTATATCTATACATATATAATATACATTTGAAGTTCTAAACTGTTTCTTTGTCATCTGCTGGCCTTTGAATATCATCTCCAGCTTCTTCAAAACTTCCAAAAAACTTCTATTAAATTTCGTATGCTGGACTGTGATATATAGAAAATGCAGTGGGGAAAGGATAAATGTATGTAGCGTAGTGTCTCTCTATTCAATTTGAATTTGGCTCTGCTAATTCATACTACAAACCCTGTTTACTAGTCATCATTTTTAGCTACTCCATCAGATGTCATTCATATACTAGATAATACCTGTTCACTCAACCTCACAGTAGTTGCTTCCATCATCAACTGCTGGATAAGTCAACTTTTGTTTGACCTTGTGCCCATCCTATCAGCCTCACAGTCTTTGATTTTCACTTACAAAACACTCAATACTGCCCAAGTTCATTCTGAACTTCACTCTCTGTTTTCTTATTCATACAAACATAAAATGCTTTCCAAGACAGAACTTCAAAGACAACAGTACTTCTAAAGGGCAGGTGCAACAATTAAGTGACAATTAAGGACACCTACCCCAAAGGGTTTACACAAAAGTATTGAGTGTTTCATATCTAAAGAATACTGACAGTTCAGGGTCCCTGTTGGGAGAACACTCTCCATGTCTTCCCACTTCTCCCCCAGCTGAAATCCTGCTTGTCACAGCTTCCCTGATGCTGCCAACAGTTTTCTCACCTTGATCTCTGCATTGTTCAAATCCCTCATTTTTCTTGTCCTACTTTGCCTGCCTGGGCTTTTTCCTCCTTCTGCAATCATAGACATTTTATTTCTTTTTTTCTGAGTAAATTTATTTATTTTTCATATACATCACTTTATGAATCATATTGGGAGAGAAAAATCAGAATAAAAGGGAAAAAACATGGGAGAGATTAAAAAACAACAACAACAACAACAACAGGAAAAACAATTGAACATAGTATGTGTTGATTTACCTTCAATCTCCATAGTTCTTTTTCTGGCAGCAGAAGGCATTTTCTGTCCAAAGTCTATTGAAATTGCTTTGGATCATTGAACCACTGAGAGGAACCAAGTCTTTCATAGTTGATCATTGCACATTCTTGTTATTATTGTGTACAATGAATTCCTGGTTCTGTTTATTTCACTCAACATCAGTTCATGTAAATCTTTCCAGGCTTTTCTAAAATCAATTTGTTTATCATTTTTATGGAACAATTTTATTTTATTACCATCATATTTCACAATTTGTTTAACCATTCCCCAATTGATGGGCATTACTCATTTTCCAACTCTTTGTTACCACAAAAAAAGAGGATGCATGGACATTTTCTTAGTAAAAGGATAGTCATTTTATCATCTACCTTAGACTAAAAATTCCTTGTGACAATGGGCTCACAGTTTATATGGATTTCAAAGGCAACAATCAACTCTATTTGCTTAACAATAGGAGATATTGAGAATGAGAGAATGAGAAAATGGATACTACTTTGACTGGGTGAGCTATATTATAATGAAGGTCTTTAAGTACATGATTTGGATCACCCAAATCTTAATCAAAGGGACTTATCAATTTTCATATCACCTATCTGACAAAAGGGAGGATCCACGTTTTCCCATACTTGTCTGAACAAACATAATGAGCAGGAATGCATCCATTAGTCTAAAGTTAGAATTTCTTTTACATATGATTAGATCTTGGCTTGGCTAAATCTTTAAAAGCGATTTTCCACACTGGCTAGTGTCTGAATGAGGAAGTAGAAAAAGGAAAAAAGGGCTTTTCTTTCTTTAAAGGAAAGCACTTTGAGAGTTGTAATATGCCATCTTGATTGAACCATTATTATTATACTTGAATGATCTAATAGGAAAAGCACTAGTTTGGAATCATAGAACTTCTGGTCCAATATCTGCTTCTTGTTGGGCAGGCCACTTAATGCCTCTGTCTCTTTACATACATACATACATACATACATATATATATATATATATATATATACCAGCTCAATGGTCTCTACAGATCCTTCTAGATCGAAAATGTATGATTCTTTTTATGTCGTCAATCATACAAGATTTTTAAAAAATTATGTACCAAGTATTTAGTGCAGAAGGATCCCTAGAAGAGAGAAACAGATTAATGAAATGCTGGGGAATAGATGATACTGGATTCTGGTATATAAACCTCAAGGTTTTATCTTCTACCCTTGAGAAAAAGACTCCAGCTCTGTCATTCAGTTCCAGTACAGGGATAAGAAAGTTACTGAAGGGAGAACAAAGGTTTTCCTACCTGTAATATGGACAAGTCACTACTGAATTTCTGAATCAGGCTCTTGAGTTCCTCATGCTGGAGAGATTGTCTACCAAATGGACAAGTGAAAATGAGCTTTGGGAATAGACTTCTTGGATTGGCAATGGCATATTTGATAATCTGGAATTAAGACCAGTAGAAATGGAGAGGCAAATTTCTGAGACTGAAAAGGTATCACTGCCCATGGAAATTTCAGAATGCATGGAATGACTAGCTATCACAGGGGTACATGGAGAAGTAATGAACCAAAGTCAGAGAAATGAGCCTTTCTTAGTAAACTACTCCACAGTCCATCTAGGGCTGGGATCCAAAACACACACTTATCTATCTTTATCCATTTTCCATGACTAGAGAGATGAGAAGTTTTGAGATTTGTATAATAGTGACGAGGGGAGCCCCAAAACTCTTTTTTTCTCTCTGACTTTGGGAATGAGCCATGAGGTAAAGCACTTGAAGCTCTTTGAAGGAGAAAATCTCCATGCTATGCTATGCTATGCCAAGAAAACCTCTGTCCACTGAATAATATTCTCTTCCAGTGCTACCCTCTCTTTATCTCCCTCACCTATTTCCCTAATGAGACTTTATGCCTCTGTCAGGATTTCTCTAAACTTTACTTCCCAATGCCTATAATAAACTTCTTTTTAATCAATTTAGGTTTTTGGGTTTGTAAATTCCTTTGCAAAGAATCTCTATATCACCAAAATGGGGGTTCCCCAAAGCTCCCTACCCATGTGCTGAATCCCAAGGGAGTGTAGGGGAGTCTAACCTCTCCATTTGGTTCCCTGAACCCTAAACCTGCCACTAAACCTCATCATTTAACTCCCTGACCACCAGGAATCCTAATCTCATCATTTGGTTTCCTGACAACCCTAAATCTAGAACTCATCATATTTTGGTACCCTGACTAAAGGGAACCCCAAAACCTAAACTTCATTAATAGGAGGAAGTGAAAACTTCAAGAAGTTATTCCATTTCCCCCCATTTTTAATAAAAATGAGTCACACTACCTATGATTCATGAAGATGCTTGGTGAAGAATGAGCTAGAAAATTTCCCAGATACTTTTTGGGGATTAGTTACACAGATTTTTCTAACCTTTGTAGTTTTGTGACATTAAAAAAAGCCTAAGCTGGAATTCAGAACCTTTCCACATAAGATTTTTTTTCCCTCTTTCTAACCATTTTACAGCATCCCTTAGGGTACTGTATACACACCTTATATCAAAGAAAAATGTCTCCATCTTCTGATTTTCTGGAAAACATATCTTGATTCATTGTTTCCTACATTATAGAAATGTTGATAGAACCACAAAACTAGTGACTCAAGAGTAGTAGTGAGCAAATTGTTAATTATATTCTACTTCTGGTTAATTACAAAGTAGAATTGTCAACCTGTGGGATTAAGGAGGGCACTAACTTTAATCCAATGTGGAATGCTATTGCTCTGATAGTATACGGGAAAATCATACACATTCACAAACTAATTTGATGTAACAGTTTTAACCATCTGGCCATAAGCTTTATCTTGTCTAAAATTCATATGGAAAGTCAATGTAAGTAAGAATTATTATCATACAAATCATTCTTCTCTTCTTCTTCAGTGAAGTTCAATCCTGGAAGAAGTAGTTATCCTGATTTTTAAAATATTTAATACTCCATACATCATTGCTCAGGTAGATAAAATAACTGCTTTTTGTAGCTAAATAAAAGCATTATGATTCAAGCATATCTTCAGATTTACTGAAAGCTTCATAAGTGCAACTCCATTAGCAGACAGGATGATGGGGATGATATGTACTTCACCCTATGTCCCATGACTTTGATTTCTTCTGTTCAGTCTCTAAATTTTGAAATCTTTGTATTCCATGCTACTTGCGTATTACAAGGATTGTGTATGGCAACATTTCTTAAAATCCTGCCCACACATATTTATGGATTAATGTTATATCCAGGGAATTATGGGCAACAGTTGGTTCTGTGATGATGTTCTGGTTCTGTTAGAATTTAGAAGTTGAATTCTCCACAAGTATTATGGTCTGTATATGTAGTATGGAATTTTTTTTTCTAATTCCATGAATAGATAGCAAGCTTTGGATGTATAATCCTAACTATCAGATGTCTTATTAGATATTTGATAGATGTTAAATATTTTCAGCTTACAGTGAAGTGTTGCATTTTCTTCCTTTTCCATCAGTGTGCACCAATCATTAAACATGAGCCCCTTAAGAGTAGCCTTTCTATAATTTCTAGTAGTATTGGCACATAAATCCCTCCATTTCTATATAAATAAATCTACATGACTCACCCTTTTGGTCAATGCTTCCTTGTCCATGGATTGTTAGTTAAATTCACGTGGATGTGGCCCTGAAACTGGACTTTGATTCTATTCTTGAATCTTAATTGATTAATAAATTCCACTTGAAGGTAAACAACCTTCAGTTATGTTCCTCAAATCCAATGGTATGTATCTCAAATCCACTGCTCTGTGAAGTGATGAGTGTTTTCTCCAAAAGTAATCAAGTAAGTTTTTAATCTGTTTATCATGTGTTTTGAGAACATTTACCAATTGTTTTCATTCTATGTGGAATGGAAATGTTCATCTTTCTATAACTGCCCCAGGATGATGGACCATGAGTTTTATTACTATTTTATGAAATTTTGTTGGAATAATTCATTTTTACGATTTTAAAAGTATGTTAAGACTGTTATTGCACAAATGTAATTGCATATGTTCTTAAATCTCTCAACATATTCAAACATGGCTTCCTCTTTGCTAACTTTACACTCAATATAATTGCCAAAGAAGACCCAAGTATTTGGAAGAGCTTTGGTCCATTGGTTCAATTTGACTTGTTGGTTTATACTCAAATTATTTATTTATTTACTTAATATACATTATAAATTTTACATCAGGATCAAATGATATTTCATATCACTGAAGACAGATTCCACAGAAGAAAGATCCATTTAATATGATTTTGACAGTGCCCTAGACTTTGTTGCCATTTGTTTAAACCAAATAATTCAAATATGTATATCTTCCATCATCATCAATAGTACTAAATAATACCTGACATTAATATAGTCCTTTATAGTTTACAGAGCACTTTTTACACATTTCATTATGATCATGGCAAATGTAAGTGATTATTATCATCATTATTCACAATCATCATCATAAACATCATCATTAATATCATAAGATCTTTGAGAGTAAAAACTGCCATTTTAAGAGGGATTTTAAAAATCTTTATCTCCTTCTAAGTACATAATATTTTATATTTTACAGAGTTTAGTGAGGGTGATCAGGGATTTTCAGATAAAAACTCTTCTGTTTAGCTTTTAAAAGCTTTCACAACCTGTCCCAAATCTATCTTTCTAGTTTCACTGTATATCACTGTCCTTATGCATATAGTGATCTAGCTAAATTGGCTTTTTTTTGTTCTTCACATAGTCTACCACCCCTGAGTGTGTGTGTGTGTGTGTGTGTGTGTGTGTGTGTGTGTGTGTGTGTGAGAGAGAGAGAGAGAGAGAGAGAGAGAGAGAGAGAGAGAGAAAGAGAGAGAGAAAGAGTAGGGAAGGAAGAGGAGAGAGAGGGGGGAGAGGAAAGAGATAGGGAAAGAGGAAAGAGGGAGCAAAGAGACACATTTCTGTGCCTTTTCACTGACTATGCATTTAGGTTTGCAATACATATTGATTCTCACTTGCACCTCAGAGAATCCCTATCTTCAGGGCTTGGTTGAAGCAACATCTTTTCTCTCTTTTTAATTATAGCTTTTTATTTTCAAAATATATACAAGGATAATTTTTGATATTGATGCCTACAAAATCCTGTGTTCTAATTTTTTTCTTCTCTTTCCTGGCTATCCCAGTCTGCAAGTGATCCAATATATGTTAAACAAAGGACCACCTTCTCTTTAAGCCTCTATTTACATCCTGGAATTTACCAAACCCTACAAACTGGGGCTTCATTTATTGTTTTGTTGATTATCTAGGCTCAAGAAAGTGATGACTGAAAATATTAATGCAAATTAGACTTAAAGTGTGTCATGTACATTTTTGCCCCCGAAGAGTTGATTGTTGAGTATTTACCAGCATAGCCTTGCCCTAGACCCTTGCTGATAAGCTGATTGGCTCCTAGTGACTCTATTTACCTCCAAGATGACAAGTCTGAGTCAATAAGATGGATTTTTATTGACATAGCTGTTCTTTCTTTAAAACTTCTAAGAGTAAGCTGTCATACAGCTTGCTTTATTTTCCCCATGCACTCCTTCCATTTTACTTCTAGACCAGCATGTAGCAAAGGGGGAAAGACTGTGGGGGGAGGGGGGAGCGGAGAGAGAGAGAGAGAGGAGGGAATTTTTCTAGTTCCAGCAAAAATGATTGGCAAGATAGTCATGACAAATTACACAAAAGGCCTGAGAGCAGAACTCATGGACCTCGAATTTCTAACTATTTTTTGCCTTTATTTTCTTTTCTGAGTACAAGTTAAAGAGTTCCTGAGAATGATGCATAATAATAGATAAAAGAGGTAGTGTGACATAGGAAATAGATACATGGCCTCAAGTCTCATGTCTGACACACACTAACTATATAACTTTGAGCAAAATCACTTCATGCCCCTGTGCTTTAAGGGAATTTTAAATTATGTTTGAAGTCAAGTTCTATTATTTGCTGCAAATCCTTCTCCCTTCCTTATTCTTAGTTTCTCCCTCTGTAAAACGAAGGGTTGACTTTAAGAACTTCTAAGATGTCTATGAGGTCTAAATCTTACTAGAACAATTTATAAAGTTGATAGAGTACTTGCTCGCCATGACTGTGAAAAAAGAGTCAGTGTATCATATCCATTTCCTGGATGAGGAAACTGGAGTCCAGAGAAGCAAAGTTATTTGTCCAGAACATATAAGTGAAGTCATGTCTCTGGACCTCCCATCTAAGATTCCTTCCAGTTCTATCATATTATTTCAAAATTGTCCAACTAAACTGCATGTTCTTTTTTTTTAAAATAACTTTTTATTGACAGAACCCATGCCAGAATAATTTTTTACAGCATTATCCCTTGCATTCACTTCTGTTCCCATTTTTCCCCTCTCTCCCTCCACCCCCTTCCCCAGATGGCAAGCAGTCCTTTACATGTTGAATAGGTTACAGTATATCCTAGATACAATATATGTGTGCAGAACTGAACAGTTTTCTTGTTGCACAGGGAGAATTGAATTCAGAAGGTATAAATAACCCGGAAGAAAAACAAAAATGCAAGCAGTTTAGATTCATTTCCCAGTGTTCTTTCTTTGGGTGTAGCTGCTTCTGTCCATCTTTGATCAATTGAAACTGAATTAGCTCTCTTTATCGAAGAGATCCACTTCCATCAGAATACTGCATGTTGTTCTTGCATCTCATGTTCAAAAGTTCTAATTGCACATATGAAAAATTCATTAACATAGTTTAATTCAAATCTGATATTCAAAAAACGAAGCATGTGAAATAATGAACGTATTCCTTAGTTAATCGGTCCACATAGTGACAACCATAAAGCCAGAGAGATCAGCACATACCTTCAGAGACACACTTCTAACCCTAGAGTGACTGTGAGGATACTCACATGTACAGATATGGATGTGGATATATATGAATATATTTGAAGGAAGGTAGAGAAATATGTTACGTGTTGGTATACACACATACACATTCCTATAGAAACTCAGTCATATTTATAAGCACAGAGACACATACCACTATGGGGGTATATACACAAATTCTGCATCCCTACAGTTAGAAAGTCATTTGCCACAACCGAGATACTCTTATACAACCTTTGCAGTGATACAAAGAATGCTGGGTTTAGAATCAGGTGAGGCTTTAATTTGACGTCCTTTGGCAGTGAATAAACACTTAACCTCCCTGTTTCTAGTTACCTCACCTGTAAAAATTACAGACTTGAACTAGATGGCATCAAAGGTCCTTTCAGTTTTGATCCTATGTTCCCATGACCATTTAAAAATAGATAAATCTCTTCAAACATCAGTTTTCTTACTTATAAAATGGATATGATAATGTCTCTAATACCTCCTTCACAGCCTGGTGGTGAGCTTTGCGTGAGATAATACATACAATCCTTTGTAAACCTTAAAGCACCCTATAATGGCCAGTTCCTGTCATTCTATTGTGACACTCCCATATTCATATAATCACATTCCTTACAGAGATTCTGCTACTTAGATATTGATAATATGATACATATACTCAAATAGCAATTAGAAAGTTAACAGATGCACACAACCTAATGGACACAAACATTTTTACTCACATTTCTTTTAAGAGAAATTCACACATAGACCTTCTCATGGAAATGCAGAGATACTCAAATGGAAATATATACTCACATACTCTCTGTGTGTATGTCTCTTTCTGTCTGTCTCTGATACACACACACACACACACAAGCGCGCGCGTGCGACAAACTGGACAGAACCATCCAAGTACATTTCTCCCTTTCCTGTCTCTCCTCCTCCTACTCTCATCCTCATCTCTTACTATCCTGGTTTTCCTTTTGCTACAGACACAGAAAGTGAACTGTGAATGCTTCAGAGTAAGGAAATATGCTCACCTACTTTAGCTGTCCTGGGACAGCAAGTAGCAATATTAGAGAAATCATTGATAAAGTTGTTTGAGCTCTCCACTCTGCTACAAGCTCAGGTGTGCCATCCTTCCATCCTGTCTCCATTTATGGAGTCCTATAAAAGCAAGTGTTCCATGGCTTGAAGACAATTTGATTTTTAGCAGAGGCACTGGTTTCTGAGACTTCAGAGGAGACTATGTGCAGGTGGGATTCTCTTAATTGCTGCTGGAAAGAGTCTGTGACCCTGCATAAAAATGTCATCATTAAGTTCTCCCTTTTGTATAAGGGAATCTCCAATGTTCCTGGTAGCCTAGTGATTTCAATCCCAGTGAAAATGGCTGCCATTCAAATGTACAAATGAATAAAAATAAGCAATGGAAGGAGGAGACTATAGGCAGAATGACACAACACAGATGACTAAAATATTAAAAAATTTAAAACTTCATCAGAGATCTACAGACAAAGTCAATGTAGAGTAGATTGTTACGGGAGAATACAGAAAACTCATAGAATACAAGGTCTTTGAGATGAGTTTTAAACAAAAGGAAGGAATTCAATAATAGAAGAGGGAAGAGGGGATGAGAATATTTCAGGCATAGGGACAACATAAACAAAGGTAAGAGGTACAAGACTGCAGTGAATGTTCAAGGAGCCTGAATTGTCCAGTTTAGCTGAAGCATTGAATGGGTGGTAGGATATAGCATGGGATAATACCAGAAAGGAATGGGGAGGGGAGGACTAGATTGTATTAGAACCCTGGATGCACCGGATATCTGGGAGGTTATAATATGTATGCTTGGTAGTGGAGAAGAGGGAAAAAGGGAGGATATACTGAAGAATTTTGAAGAAAGAAATGACATGACCAAAAGTTTACTTAGTCTGGCAGTACCAAAAAATGGATTGAAGTAGGGAAAAAGTGGAGGTGGAAAGACCTGTTAGGCATTTCTAGCAATATCTTCCTAATGACCAATGAGTATGTGTGGGTGGCTAATTCAACAATCTCATATTGATCACTGTGATATTTCCTGTATGCCTTAGTTCTGTTTCAGCAGTCTCAGCTTTAGTTTTGACACCATAGTATTTTGTAGAGTCCTCAAATGTTTCTGCTAGAAGCTGCAGTGGATAAAGCCTAGGGTTTAGGAAGAATTTGGATCCTAATTCACATCCTGATTAACCCATTAATTTGAGGTATGAACTTGGATAATGGGACTTCATTTTACTCAGGTTTGTGTGTGTGTGTGTGTGTTTGCATTTTTTTTCTTTGTTTTGCAAGGCAATTGGGATTAAGTAACTTGCCCATCAGACAGATAATAAGTGTTATGTGTCTAAGGCCTGATTTGAATTTGGGTCCTGATTCCAGGGTCAGTGCTCTACTCACTGTGCATCTAGCTGCTCCAAATGAGAGAGCTGGACTAGATGACCTTCACAGTCCTTTTAAATTTAAAATCTAGGATTATATGATTTTTTTTAGCAAGGCAATCAAGGTTAAGTGACTTGTCCAGTAAATGTCAAGTGACTGAAATCCAATTTGAACTCAATTGTTCCTTACTCTAGGGAGCCAGTACTCTATTGCACCATCTAGCCGCCCCACACTTTACTCTTTGAATTTTTTTTATTAAAGGTTTTTATTTTCAAAACATATGTATGAATAATTTCTCAACATTGACCCTTGCATAGCCTTGTGTTCCACTTTATTCTTAAAATGAATTGGAGGGAGGGAACCAAAAAGAGCTCTGATTTTAGATCTGACATTCTAAGAAATTATCTAGCCAAAACAGCTAGATTTTGCAGATAAAGAAACTGAGGAACATTATCATAGTTGTTGAAGGTCCACTGTGTGAAACATGCATTTTCCACTAACCAGACAGCATCCTAGTTCTTAGAAGCCATTTAAAACTTAGATTATAATGTATCCTCTGCCAGATGGTAATAAAAATATTTCTTTGAAAATATTTTATGATTCAGGTTTGTAGATTATTTTAGAGAAATCCTTCAAAGTCTTTCCCAAGGCCTATGGTTCTTCCCATCCAGTCCAGGTCACAATGCCTTTTCCTCTGCTTTAGACTCTCTCTTTCTTATAATACCCCATACAATCAAAGTAGAACATTATAGAATTCTGTAGTTGGTTTCTTGGAAAAGAATACTGAGAAATCTGAAACGAGGGAGAAATAATTCAATATGAACAATAAACTGGTTTGTTACAATTGAGCAGAACTGATTAAAATGATGGAGCCCAGATGATAGACTTTATGGACAGACAAAACAACTATACAAGATGGTACCATTTAATCTGGACTATGAGATGTGTGTGTGTGTGTGTGTGTGTGTGTATACCAGACTACCATGATGTCAATGCCACAAAGGTTATAAACCACTTAGACAGATTTTCCCTGCACCAAAGTACAATCAGTTAGAGACCTTAGCCTCCTCATAGGGCAAAGATTCAGGAACTGAGGTCCATACTATAGGTGTTCTGAGTGTCTTATGACAAATTGGTTCCATTCTCTGGGCTATTTCCTCATTTGTAAAATAACAGAATCGCATTAAATGGTCTCCAGTTCCTCTTTTGAAAATGGTGGAGAAATTGTGATAGAAGAATTAAGTCTATAGGGAGCAGTAGATGAAGTCACTTGTACCAAAAGAGTGACCTAGAAATTTTTGTTGGTTTGTTTGTTTTTCCAAGCAAAGCCTCTGGCTGGAGCTTTTTGGAACAATCTTATGAGAAAAGGCAAGGCAAACATTGCTGGTGTGGATGATCTATAGCCCCCCTTCATGGTATTATGTATGATATTCATGATATTATGAAGGCAAAATAACAGAAAAGCAGAGAGTGGATTGGTGGATCAGGAATGATGGAGCAGTAAGGAGTATGACTTGGTGGTCCCAGATCTCTGGGAGTTTCTATTCTCTGTCAATTTTTGAGAAGAATGGATTAGTTCCATAAGCTTAGCGATACATCAATCAGCAAGCATATATCGAATGCTTACTGTATGTCAGGCACATAGGAAATAGTAACTGAGCTTAGGGAAACTGAAGAGATAATTATAGTAAAGGGTACAGACAGAGAAGAGAGCCTTTAGAGCACAGATCCTGATGGTGAGAAAAACCCACAGTTAAGATGGGACATGAGCCAGCAAAAGACACTTTAAAATAATAAAATATTAAAGATACTGAGGTGTTAAGAAAGATGAAGAGTGAAGAAAAGACCTCGGAATTTAACAAACAGTTCAAAGATGGTGGGAGATATTGAAAAAAGCCATATTGGGCAAAAGGTAGGTAAAAAAGGCAATTAGGTGTCATGGTGGATACAGTGCTAGACTGGAAGTCTGAAGGACCTGAATCTGAATTCTGCCTCAGAAACTTAGTAGTTGTATGATTATGTCAGTTTCAGTTCTCTCATATAGAAAACAGGGATAATAATGTTCTCTATACCACAGGGTTGTTGTTATGAAGATAAAGCATGAAAATATATGTAAAATGTTTTACAAATCTTAGAGTACTATATAATTATTAGTTCTTAATATTGTTAGCATTAATAATAGACCATAAAGGGGTTGAGAAGTGAGGATTGTGAGGAAGTGGTAGCAATAAGAGCAGATTAAGAGTGTTAAATGCCAAAAAGGAGAAAAGATGGTAGCTTGGAGGGTTGGCACAAATTTAGTTTTTTATTGTTTTTCTATTTAGGCTAAAGAAGACAACATTTTTAAGCAGAAGAAAGAAAGGGTGAAGTTGAGAAAGAATGTAGAAATTATCACTGGAGAAAATTCTAAAAAGGCATAGGTAGGGACAGCTAGGTGGCTCAGTGAATAGAGCACCAACCTTGAAGTCAGGAGGACCTGAGTTCAAATACGATCTCTGGCATGTAACACTTCCTGGGCAAGTCACTTAATCCCAAATTGCCTCAGCAAAAAGAAAAAAAAGAAAAATAAAGCATGGATAAAAATAAAATCAAGGTGCAAATAAAGGTCTTGACAGCAGCAAAGCTAAGAGCTGCTTCTTCCTAAAATACATTATGAAACAAACAATTTTAGGTTGAGAATTACAGTAATTGAGGGGTTCAGAATAAGGCAGAAGAGTGAACTCGAAATAGATGACCTTGATTTCCTCTGTAGAATAAAAAAGTCCAATTATTGAGACAGAAGAGGCTTGGGAGCAGAGGGCATAAGGAAAGATGAGAAATTTTGGAACAGATTTTATGGGTAAAATGATAGAAAATCAATCAGAGAAGACTAGTAAGGATTACTGTACTGTGGAGGTAACCCAACTGAGATTAGATTATTTATAGAGGTCCAAGCCAGTCTAGTTGTGATATCTCCCTGTAGTATCCTACAACTACAAGGTAACAGTGGAGAAAGCAGATGGTGGGACTGACCTATCAGTGAGCATTGGCAGAATGTGAATGGTCCTAAGACAAAGGGTAAAGGAATTCAAAGGCCCAGAATAAAACATAAACTGGTAAACTGCAGGGACAGATTGTAAGAGAAGAAAATTATGGCAGAGCAGAGGTGATAGGCTAGGAGAACAGAGTGGGAAAGAATACCTGGATATCACTCTCAGCACAAAACAATAGATCCAAGAAGAATTAGACAATGGGAGAGATAGAAAGATTAGATAGTTTTGTCAGAAAGGGGTAATTTGGAGTTTGAGTTCATGGAGATAAAGATGTAATGAGTGAAAGCACCCAGTGGGCACCTGAAGTAGAATGAAGAAATAGGGCATAGGGGTATGGAAGCTGATAAAATTAGAGACTAGAATATTTGAGGGGACAGTGAAAAAGATACTGAAATCCTGAGTGTGTGTGTGTGTGTGTGTGTGTGTGTGTGTGTGTGTGTATGTTTCTGTACACATGTATTTCATCAGGACTTGTGATGGAGAAGACTATCAAACTTGAAAAGGGGAGTGTAACCCAGAGCCTAGGATGCTGACAAGGGTCAGATGTGATGGCATAGACAGATGGACTGAATCTCAAACAAGGATAGGTTGCTAGGTAATTTTACTTCAGAAAAATACTGGAATTGGTAGCAATGGAGAGAAAAGAGTAGGTTAGCTTTTCCTCTTGGCCTTCTGGGTCAGAATAACCCAAGAGGAGTATTAACCCACAGAGTATTTTCAGGAAAGTGACTAGGTTCTATGAGTGAAAGAATTTGAAATGAGAAGTATGATAAAAAGAAATGTGTAAATGAGCTTGGAGCTTGGAGACACACCTAAGTAAAAATTCAGCTTCAGAAACTTAACCCTGCTTGCCTCAGTTTCCTCATCTGTAAAATGAATTGAAGAAAGAAAGGATAAACCACTCTAGTATCTTTATCCAGAAAAATCTTAAATGGGGTCACAAAGAGTAGGGCAAAGCTGAAAAATAAGAGCAAATGATAGATTGGCAGATCAAAAAAACAGTGAAGGGTACAACAGAATGTAAGGAAATGGTGATGGTAGTAGTGGCTACAGCAGCAGCAGTAGTAGTAATGGTAATAACTAAAACTTTATACTACTTTAAGGTTCGTCCAAAATATCTGCTCAAACTTTTTTAGAATGGGGCTTTTAAAACTTTTTCAACTTGCAATTCCTTTGTGCCCTAGAGATTTTTACCTGACCCTAGTATACACATCAAATGGTTACTAATAATAAATCATAATTTCATAACCCTCATATTCAGTTACAAAACCCTATATGAGGTTGTACCTGCTGTTTAAGGAGCTGAGATTTAGACAATAAGCATCTGAAGCGAAATTCAAACTTAGATCTTGCTGAATCCAATTCGAATGCAAGAATTACAGGAGCTGTGAAATGTTAACATTGACTAGATAATTTTTGGTAGTTTAATTGGTATGGCACTGAATAAGTAGACCAATTTAGGTAAAATTGTCATTTTTATTATATTAGCTCATGAGCTATCCATGAGCAATTGATATTTTTTTCAGTTGTTAAATCTGACTTTATTTGTATGAGAAATATTTTGTAATTGTGTTCATTTGTCTTTGGCCAAGTCCTTTCAAACTATGTTCTTTAGTTGTCAAGAGAAGAAGAAAATAAAGATTTCTAAGTGTCCCACAGTAAAGGCAACAGAAAATTGTGTCTTTGATAATATCCTCTAAGGGCTTCCCGATTCCCTCAGAAATTCCTGGGTAAAAAATTCTAATAGATCCCTTCTTGATGCTGACATTCTATGTTCTAAGATTTCTACTAAATCTTAAATTTAATGATATAGCCATAGAATATTAATACTGGAAGATACCACCCTACTTTCCTTTCTTCTCTTCCTTTCTTCTTCTTTATGTTTATTTTCTTCCTTCCTTCCTTCCTTCCTTCCTTCCTTCCTTCCTTCCTTCCTTCCTTCCTTCCTTCCTTCCTTCCTTCCTTCCTTCCTTCCTTCCTTCCTTCCTTCCTTCCTTCCTTCCTTCCTCCCTGCCTTCTTGTCTTCCTGTCTGGCTTCTTTCTTCTCTTTCCCAATTTCTCCTTCACTATTTTTATCCCTTTTTTTCTTTATCCTGTTTTAAGACCCACTGCACACAATATACTGCACTGTTTTGAGGAAAATAAAAATATCAGGAAAGGTATGAGCTTTGTTTTTAGAACATTTAACATAGTATGTTAGAATTGCCATACCCTAGAAATCATTGATCTTCTCCTTTAACAAATGTGGAAAAAAGAACTTTAAAAATTTTAGAATCTTTGCCTGACATCACACAAAAAAGGCTGAAGCAGCATAGGGAGTGGTCACTTAAGACCCAACATGATGTACTTTCCTGATCCCCATGCTGATTCGCTGTAGTGCTCTGGGACCCATAAGAAGAATGAGGCACATTGCTACTGCAAGAGTCCCAAGCTGTTTGGGGGAAGAAAGAAAGAAATAAGCCTTTTTGAGATGGTAGTGCAACAGTAAGGAAAATTGGTTCCAACTGCAGGCTGTTGTGCACAGCTTCCTGAAGTCTAACACTTGGCTTTCTCATTCTCAATTTCTTTTTAGAAGAGCAGTTACACTTTAAATGCATTCAGCTGGAGGGCTTTAATTGCTTTCCATGGTTATTGATTTCTGGAGGCTGATTTAGTTTTATTGAATGATCACTGAAACAAATGCCCAGATTACAAATGGTGATGTTATCACTGGCTGCATCTCCATAGCCATTGGTCTCCTCCTATGAATTTCTGTATGGTCCCCTAAGGATAAGAAAGGCATCAGGGAGGTACTTTGCAAAACCATAATAACAATAATAATAATAATAATGATAATGATAATGATAGATGGCATTTGTAGGCAGCTTTATTCCTTACAAAACATTTTTTATACATTATGCCATTTAATCCTCATGACAGCCTTATGAAGTAGGGAAAGCAGTTATTTCCATGTGACAGGTAGGGAAACTGAGCATCAAATATAAGGAAATGACCTTGCCCAAAATCATAAAGCTAGTATCATATATTTCTGGAATGCTGGTTCTAGAAGTGACTCTAGGTATCATGTATTCCAAATTCTTTTTTTTTATAGAAGTGGAAACTAAAGTCCAGGGATTTCAGTTCCTGAAATTCACAAAGCCAAGAAGAGAACCAAGGCCTTCAGGCCCTGAATCTAGTGCTTTTTTCAAATATGCAATCTCTTATCTAATGTCTTTTGTTTGTGATATGTATTTCATATGCTAGTGTATATGTTCTAGTTCACTGATATACAATAAATTGCATGAGAACAAAAACTAGGTCTAATTTATGTTTTTGTATTTCCTCCAGAACATAAAACAATGTTCTTTGCATAATATGTATTTAATATATGCCTTTTATTGAATTTTAAAAATATTTTTCCCAGAATGTAACACAGTAATAGATGCTTAATATATATATATATATATATATATATATTTCATGAATTGAATCCCTAGTTACACAAAATTTGTTCAAAGGACTTTGAAGGTAATTCCTAGAAGGTAATGAAACTGAGGATCTTGGACTTAACAAATGGGGACACTGAGATTCTGAAAATTAAAGTGACTAAGCCAAGGTTGCATTATTTGTCAGTGATAGAGCACAGATTAGAAAAATAGGCTTTCTGAATGCACTTCCTGTTCATAGTGTGGTATAGGTCTACTGGGATTTGTAATTATTTTTCATTAAGTTAATATCATCATCATTCTTTCTTTAGTTCCCCCATCTGTAAAAGGGCAGAGTTGGACAAAATGATCTTTGTGGTCCCTTACAGCTCTAATGGTCTATGGTTCCTTGAGCCTTAGAAGCTATTTATTGCTTAGCATCCCTTGCCATGCAATTAGCATCATTATTATTGTTCAGAAAATGCAAAGAATGAAAGCTTGTTACTAGGATAAAGATCCAGACTAAAGCTGATATAAGACTCAGGGGTAGGTCAATTTCCAAGTGGGAAAATTAGCTTTATTGCAGTCTATGAGATAAGACTATATCTTTTACACTGGTCATCTGCATGGATATGTTGCTGGGCAAGAGAAAGAGTACAGATAGATCAGAATAACCATTTTCCTTTCCTTTTTACTACCAAGGGCACATGTCTTATCCAAGATGAGTCACAAGTGTCATTTGTATAGAAAGTGAAGCATACTTTAGCCTTGCAAATGATCCCAGAACCTAGGGGGCAGCTATGTGACTAACTGGGTAGCGTTCTGGACATAAAGTTAGTAAGATCTGAATTCAAATCTTACTTTAAACACTTACTACACTATATATCTAGTGTAAGTCATAATACTCCCTAGATAAGTCATAATCTCCGAGACGCTCAGTTTCCTTACAATAAAAGGAAGGCATTGTACTTACTTTTCCAACTCTATGTCCACTATGTCCAAGGCATGAGAAATATAAAAATTGAGTTGCTTTTTTTAATAGGATTTTTTTCCAATTACATATCAAGACAATTTTTAGCATTCATTTTTACAAGATTTTGAGTTCCAAACTTTTTTCCCTCCTTGTTCCCCTTCCTCTCTTCTAAAAGGGCAGGCAATTTTTTATGTTAAATCCAATATATGCATATGTATTCATACAATTATCTTTCTGCACAAGAAAAACAAAATCAAACAAAAAAAATTAAGAAAAAATAAAATGCAAATAAACAACAACAAAAAGAGTGAAAATGCTATGTTGTGATCCACACTCAGTTCCCACAGTCTTCTCTTTGGGTATAGATGTATAGATGTCTGGGTATAGATGTCCACAAGATCATTGGAACTGGTCTGAATCATCTCATTGTTGAAGAGAGCCACGTCCATCAGAAATGATCCTCATATAGTCTTGTTGTTGCCATGCATAATGATCTCCTGCTTCTGCTCATTTCACTTAGCATCAGTTCATGTTAAGTCTCTCCAGGTTTCTCTGAAATCATCCTGCTGATCGTTCCTTACAGAACAGTAGTATTCCATAACATTCATATACCATAGCTTATTCAACTGTTGAGCATCCACTCAGTTTCTAGTTTCTTGCCACTACAAAAAGGGCTAAACTATAGGCAATTTAATATAGGTTATACATATGTATTATCATGTAAAACATATTTCCATATTAGTCACAGCTGTGAAAAAAAAACAGATTAAAAAACATGAAAAAATACAGTAAATGAAAAAGTCGGCTTTGATATAGATCCAGAATCCATCAGTTCTTTATCTGGATCAGTATAACAATTTTGCACATGTAGGTTCTTTCCCCCTCTTTATTATCCCTTTGAAATATAGATCTAATAGTGGTATTATTGAATCAAAGGGTACACACACACACACACACACACACACACACACACACACACATATGCCCAAAGGGCAAAGTTCCAAATTGCTCTTCAGAAGGGGTGGATAAATTCATAACTCTACCAACAGTGTAGTGTCCAAATTTTCCTCCATCTTTTACACTTTATATCTTTACCTTCTGTCTCTGTATATTCCTTCTAAATGTAATATTAGTGGTCCATTTTTTAAGAATTATAAGTATCAACTTCCCATGTAGTGATGGAAAAAGTTTAACTCAATAGAATTCCTTACTTTTCCACTTTTCCCTGCTTAGATTTCTCTTGGGTGTTGATATTAGAGATCAGTTTTTTGCTGTATGCTGATCTTGTCCTTATGAAAGCTCATAATCTTTCTATTTCATTGAATGACCATTTTTCCTTAAAATATGATGCATAATTTTGTTGGCTATGTGAATCTTGGTTGTAGTCCTTGCTTTTTCACTTCCCAGATTATCAGTTCCATGACTTATGGTCCTTTAATGTTGCAGCTCCTAAGTCCTATGTTATCCTGATTGTAACTTCCCAATATTTGGATATTCTTTGGAGATTTACATTGGGATTTTTTTTCCTGAGGTGATCAATGGATTCTTTCAATGTCCAGGGAAGTTTTCCTTTGTAATTTCTTGCAAGATGTCTTTCAGGTTCACTTTTTGATTATAGCTTTCATGTAGATTCTTGATCAGAATCAGAGAGATTCTGATGTTGTCTCTCCTGGATCTCTTTTACAAGTCAGTTGTTTTTTCAATGAAGTAGTTACATTTTCTTCTATTGTTTTTCATTCTTTTGAATTTGTTTGATTGATTACTATTGTATCATAGAGCTTTTAGCTTCTAAAAGCCAAATTCTAACCTTTAAGCAGTTGTTTTCTTCAGTTGACTTTGGTACTTCCATTTGGTACTGCACTAAAGGAGTGAGAGGGTGAGATAATAGCTTACTTAGTGGTGAGTACAGATCCTAATGGTAATGTCTACTAGGTGTTAACCCTCATGGAGTGTTTCTGCATTTCCCTGGCCTACAATGAAGCATATGGCAGTCTGACTGTTGGAGATTGCCTGTTTACTCAGGACTATGCTGAAGCACAAGGAAGTCCTCAGAGCTGGAGACTACCTATTTCCTTGGCTATGCTGAGATATTTAAGGGGTCCTGATAATTGCCAACTATACCACACTGGGACACAGGATCTCCTATTGGTTTGCTGAGATGGGGCTTGCTGTTGGCTTGGGATACTTCCTGTTCTGAACCACAGTCTCCTTTTACCCCAGCGAGACAGAGATTATTGCCAATCTTCCAAGTTTCTTGGATTAAAAGATTGCTTCACCCCATCTTTTTGCTGATTCTGCTATTTCAAGATTTCTTTGGGGGTGCTATTGTATAGTTGTTTTATGGTGAATATGGGAAAGTTACGGCAATTTACTCTAAAAATTGAGTTTCAAAGAATTTAGGTGGAAAACTAAAGAAAACACACACACACACACACACACACACACACACACACACACACAACACCTGTTTCTTCCTGCTGCTATTGCTGAATGCCATCTGCCCCCGTCCCTGTGACAACCAGAATAAATCCCGGGGTATCTCAACTTTAATATGTTGCAGTGGCCAATGCATTTCATATGCATTTCCCAAGGAATCTCTGACCCATAGAGGAAAAAAGGGGTCAAGATCCAATAGCATCTTTCCAGACAAACTCTTAAATTAGGGCTAGGCTTTGCTTCTAAACACAATTTCTTGCTTATTATTTTCTTCCTGTCACAAAGAGGATTCCTCTTGGCCTCCTCTTTCATTTCTGCCTCCTCTGTTGAGAATGCAAGTAACTCAAAGATCCAGCTTATACAGTATCTTCAGGCCAGGGAGGACTTCTCTTCAGAGAATCAGGACTCTGATTTGAGCATCAAATGAAATCAATTTGAATTGTCTTCATTGTAGCTCTATACTCATGGGTGAGGAGGAAGCACTGTCTCTTAAAAGATGCTGTTCTCATATCAGTCCATAAGGACAATCACTGATGTAAAGAAGTGAAAAGTGGTTGAGAAAATGGGAAATATATTTCAACAACAATGCTAGATGGATGATGGGAAGGGCCACAAGAAATACAGAGAAATTAGCAGGAAAAGTGATCCTTCCAAGGTCAAGCAGAACTGGCTGAGCAGAGATTACAATGTTCTTACTTAAGAACTAGTGAACTCCATCACTGCCTCTCCTACTTTCTGCCTTGTAGAATGGGTGAATGGAATTTAATGCTACACTCTCACATTTGTGGTTTAATAAATTCATTTTTAGAAGCAATGGGGAGCTAGAGCAGTTTGGGAAAATCAGAAGAGCTTGAAAATCTCTATCTCCTTCCTAATCCCTTATTTGTTTTTTTTTTTCTGTAAATAAGCATATTTCTTTCCTCTGAAAATGTTAATAATGATGGAAATACAAGGGCCATGTTGTTAGTCCTAATCTCAGTCTAGTAGGGCAAGGAAGCCATTGGATTTGGAGTCAGTGAATTTAAATTGAATCCTGTTCCTATAATTGTTGCTTATATGAATTTTGGCTGGTCACTTCCCTGTGAAATCATCAGTTTTCACAACTATAAGGCCAAAGGTCTGAAGTAAATAATATCAATATATTTGAAGAAAGAGAATAAAATGTCCACACCCTGCAACCTAGAGATCTTACTGCTAGGCATATACCATAAATCCTATAAGAGCACATATTTAATACTTCCCTCTTTGCAAGGTTCTTTACAAATGTTGCCTCATTTGATCCTTGCAACAATCCTGGATGATCAGTACTTTTATTTATTAACCCATTTTCAAATGAGACAACTGAGGCTAGGAGAGATTAAGTGATTTGTTAAGGGTGACATAGCCAGGTAGTGTCAGAGGTGGGACTTGTGTCATTTTAACTCAAAGTGCAGAGTTCTTTCCTGTCTAAAACACTTAGTAGTTGTATGACCCTGGGCAAATCACTTTACCTCTCACAGGTTGCCTCAGTTACATTATCCATAAAATGGAGATATTAGCCCATACTTCCCAGCATTGCTTTGAGGATCACATGAGTTAATTTGTAAAAGTCACTTTGCATACCCTAAGTCACTGAACTAGTGCCTATGACTATTGTTGTTGTTGCTATGTTGAAGCTTCAAAAGACTCTTTTCCCTTCAGCAGCAAAGCCCAAAGAGGAAAAAAAAAAACCCTTTCTGATGTCTTTCCTGTCAGCTCTGCTGCTAGCCCAGACCTCAGGCAAAGAAGATATGTGACCATAAGATGTGTGGAAACTGGGGAAATGAGACTGTCAGCAGGAATCGTCTGTTTCTCTTCCTGTCCCTTCACACTGGAGACGAATTGTTGGGAATGCAAGTGTTTGCTCCTCCAGCTCATGAAATATCTGAATTCCTAATGCAGAAACCCCAGCTACCAGTATTCGATACTTAGACATAGAGGCAAGATTTGAGGAAGAAATGTAGATTATGTTGTTGCCTGAGGTTGCTTCTGAGAACAGTCCCTCCAAAATGAAAATTGCTTACTGTGTTTAGTACCCAAATAGAATTCCTACATCTACCACCACAGCTCCTAGAAAAGGAGGAGGAAAGTAGTTGTAAATATTTTACAACTTGTAATTTGTTTGAGTAAATCACTGTTCATTTTGCCAGGGACTGTTTTAAGTGAGTGCTGAGATCCTTTTTCTCCCTCTGATTATCTGTGATGTCATCTTTGTCTCTGTACTCCACACTTAATTTAGTCCATAGCAGTTTTATCCCCTTTTAATCAACTCAACCAAACTCACAAGGTTGTACGGAGGCATTGGTGGAAGATGGAAGATGGAAGATGTCAGCCAGATCTCTTTCATAGCTTAGGTACTGAAGTCCACCAAACAGTAATCATTTATTTTGAAAAAACTGTATATACTCTCACAAGAGGTTCTGTGATATAGCATGATAGAATTTACTTCTGAGTTAATAAAGACAGGGTTCAAACCCCATTTCTGACACAGAGGTTGTAGGATATTCATTTCCTTGGCTGATGACCCCTCATATTTTACTTCTCATTCCTATTTACTATAATTCCTGAGAGCAAAGGCTGTCTCACTTTTGTTTTATATCCCCAATACGTGTTCAAGCAGTATTCAGCAAACAACAAAAATCCTGATAACTGCATTCATTCATTTGTGCTTGCATATTATGGTTATAAATTTTTTTCATATATCTTCATTTGATCCTCACAACCTTCCTCTGACATGTGATAATAAACACCATTTAATAAATAAGGAAATGGAAATAAAGAAAAAGAAAGCAACCTGTCCAGGTTCACAGCCTTTTAGTGATGGAGCAGGAACTAAGTCTTCAAGACTTTAAGTGGTTGATCCAAAGCCAATTCCACTCTGGCTTCCATGGGTGCTTTTTTTTTTTTTTTTTTTTTCCCACATAGACTTATGCAAGACTTACTTGCATGTAGGAGGCCCAGTTCAGTTTCTCTTTATGTATTTGTATTTACAATATGGTTACAGATTCTGCTTCTTTTGGCAACATCTACTAAATGAGCCCTCCTTATAGAGATACACTGTTCTATCACATCCTGAGTCATCACATCTGAACAAGAATGAGCTCCTAGGTTGGGTTCTAGGGTTAACTTATTCTTAATATTTTTTAAAAAGCACCTCACATTTCTCTGGGGTTTTATGATTTACAGTATGACTTTTGTTTAATTTTTTTTTGTATTCTTAGTTTTCATTATTTATCTTTCAAGAAACCAAGTTATACAGTTAACTAAACCACATATATACATACATGTGTGTTTGTATGTATATATGTGTGTAAGTATGTATAATGACAAAAAGTTTCAATAGATAATTGGCCAAAGGATTTGAACATTTCTTAAAAGAAGAATTGTGAATTATTATCAGATGAAAGATTACTCTAAATCACTAATTATATGAGAATTGCAAGTCCAAACAATTCTGAGGTTTCAGATCAAATCGGCAAAGAATAAAAAAGATGAGAATAGTCAATATTGGAAGGGTTGTGAAAAGATAAGCACACTGATACACTTTTAGTGGAGCAACAAATGATATAACCATCCTGGAAAGTAATTTGATATATGTGAAGAAAGAGAATAAAATGTCCACACCCTGCAACCTAAAGATCTTACTGCAAGGCATATACACCAAAGAAGTAAAAGAAAAAATATATATTCCCAAATATTTATATCTACACTTTTGGTAGTAGCAAAGAACTAGAACAAAGTTGATGCATACAGATCAAGAAAGGTTCAATATATTGTTCTAAATAAATGTAATGGACTAATAGGACACCTTAAGAAATAATGCATAGTGGTCAATACAAGATATTATTTTTCTTCACTATACAAATTTGTTTGCTTAGTCATTTTCAGTCATTTCTCACTCTTTATGAGCCCATTTGGGACTGGCAGAGTGGTCTGCATTTTCTTCTCCAGTTCATTTTACAAATGAAGAAACTGAGGCAAACAGAGTTAAGATACTTGTCTGGGATAACACAAATACTAAGTGTCTGAAGCCAGATTTGAACTCAGGAACAGGCCTCAAACTCTACTACAGCATGGGGCTATTCACATGCATATTTCTTTAAAGGGTTTTAGTTACTTCCCACCTTCTCTCAGGAGAAGGTAAAAGGTAGGGAAGAAAGAAATGCTTTTTAATTAAAAATTAATAATTAAAAAGAAATTATTAATATTAAGAGCATGGAAGATATGAAGACTTAAGTACTACTACAAATTAAAATAAACAGAACCAGGAGAACAATATGATGGCTAGAGTATAAATGGAAGAACAATAAAGTAGAAAATAAAAATTGAATCCTGTATACTTATGACTTGTGACCCAACTTGGTCCCATAAAGGAGATAATAGGAATGCATCTTCCTTCCTTTATTGCTGAGGTGGGGGACTACATGGGCAGAATGTGTGTATATGCTGCCAAACTTGATACATGAATTGGTTGATATTTCTGGATGTTTTTTTTTTCCCCTCTCTCATTTTTATTTGTTGTTACAAAATGTGGCTCTCCCAGAGGAAGAAAAGAGATACTGCAAAATGATGGTAATGTAGAGACAAAATATTTTAATACTTAAAAAAAGGAACATTCCATGTTCCTTGTTGGTGGAGAACTGAATTATGGCAGTGATATATATGGATTAGACCTGTCATGTAGGGAGTTCCTGGAAAGGAACTTCATCTAGGCAAGTCCATTGGTACCTCTATAATAAATAGTCTTGTAATATAAAGTTGCTTAGAGCACTGAGATATTGACCTGGCTAGGATTTATAGAGTCAATATGTGTGAGAAGCAAGTCTTGAACCCAGATAAAATGGAATCTAAGGCCTCTCTATCCAGTATTCCCTACTATCCCTCACAGTGATGTAATCCAAGCCAAGTAGATGGAAGGAATGTTTAAGCTGATGCCCAGTGGTACTCAGAGGGGTGGTAATACTGTCAGATTTAAATACAAGGGCATTTAGTGCTCTGACTCCTGCAAAAGTCAATGTGAGTCAGGCAGTTCAAATGCTCCCCATTGATTTGAATATGTGCCCCTTCACACTGAAACAAAGAGCTAACTGTAAGAAGCTTGGAGTGTTCACTTGCAGCCAATTTTAAAAAATAAAGCACAGGAAGGACGTGAACCTCCCAGGCAACAGTACCCTCAGTTCAATCCCAATCAAGCATCTCTTTCAGGGGAACTCCCAGAACAACTTTCCATTGATCCTTTAACTAAAGAAATCAATGCTGTTATTTTTTTGGCTCTCTGCTGAGCGAAACTGTCATGCTTTAGGTCATTTGTTAAAGAGGAAATTTAAGTCCAATGTATGAACTTTGGACTCAACTCTCAGGCCCATGAATCTGAGCAGTGGGCCAATGGATTCAAGGTGGACCCATTGATTGGTCCCAGAACCTTGGTCCCAGTTCTTTCTAGTAAGCAAACTATATCCCTGAACTCCCTTAGTAGAAATTAAGTTCTTTGAGAAAAGAACCAGGTTTAACTGATCTTTCTATTTCTATCAATGGCTAGCACATATGATGTTGCATGAATATTTACATAACGTCTATTGGGTAAACGCAAATCACATATAATGATCCAATATGATAACGAGGATAGCTGGAAACTGCAGCTCCACTTTGACATGAAGAATAATGAAGAAACACATTACAGGTATTCTAGAACATACTAGCTAATTAGCCTGATGGAAAATGTTTACACTTGATATGTCTGCAGGAAGACTTGGATTTAACCCTCCCCTTGGACATTTACCAGTCATGTGCCCAGAACCAAGCCATTGAACTTACTTAAAATGTTAATGTACATTGTATAAAAACTTTTTTTATATTGAACTTACTGGAACCTCATTTTCTTGAGATTATGTGGACATAATTGATTGAAAAATGTGGACAACTATACTTATAGTATATGGACTGTAACATGCCTCAAAGGACATACCTAAGGAAATGGTTCACTCCTGGATCTGGAAGAGGGACAGATCTAAAGTCAAATTCTATCTTAGACACTTACTAGCTGTGTGACCCTAGAGCAAATCATATAAATTCAATCTGTCTCAGTTCTTTCATCTGTATAATGGAGATAATAATTGTACCTACCTTCAAGAGTTATTATAAGGAAAAATAAGATAGATTTTGTAAAACACATCATAAATCTTACTGTACTTTCTCTCATTTATTATTGTTGTTATTATATATTAACTACTTTACAAACTGCCCACCATACATTTGATGTCAGTGATCTTGCCTCTTTCCCCTCTAAATTTTCTCTTATTTAGGAAAAAAGCCCCAATTCCTTCCTATTTCAAAGATTCGAGTCACTTAGCACCCTAATAACCTTCCTCGGGATGTGTTGCTTCTTGTCAATGATCTAAAACATAGCACCTAAAACTAAACACAATAGACTAGATGTGATCCAGGTCCAAATTGGTCTACCAGCTATTCTGTAGACACCCATGCGCCTCAGCTATATTGACTGTCCCTCAGGTCTAAAATACTTTTATTCCTTACTTCTGTTTCTAGGAATCCTCAGCTTGCTTGGATCATTCAACTCTGGAGGTTCTCCAAGAAATTTGTTCTGATTCCCCAGTTATGAGTGTCTACCCACACCTCAATCACTTTGTCTTTATTTTGTGTATATGTGTGTGTTGTGTGTGTTGCATTCGCTTATCTGTTAAGATGTATCCGCCAGCATAAAGTAGCCCCTTAAAATAGGAAATGTCTCACTTTTTTATATGAACATCCCTAGATACTTGTTACATGCTAAGTGTTTAATAAATGACTGTTGCTTGCTTGCTTGATTGTTTAACCTAAACAATGTAGAGTTTCCTTCAGCTTCTGTTAAGTTTATATTAGCTATTTTGGCTTGCAGGTCACATTGCTAACTTACCTTGAGCTTGCAGTTCATTACAAACTCCCAGGTTCTTTTCACATGGACTGTTATCTGCCCACATCTTCCCCATTCTATAATTGATCGGGAAAGCTCATGGTGATCACATTTTGTATGTGTGTATGTATGCATGTGTGGCTATGGCACTTCTGCATGGAAGACCTAGAGAGCAAGTAGATTTTAACAAAGGAAGAGGTAGTTGGCTCTGCCAACTACATGTCCATGGCTAGCAGATATTAACTGCCAGAGCAAGATGAGATGTATTAATTATATATGTATGTGCATATGTGTATATGTATGTGGGGGCTACCATAACCATATAGCTATGATTACTTGCTCCCTGGTATCAATAACCATCTAAGGAACAACAGCTGGTAAATGAGGAGCTATTCTGCCTGTGATCTTGGTGATTAGACAAGCCACTCCCATTGAAGGTATCAGGGGAGTTCTTTGCCTTGTGATAGCTGCATAGTGGCAAGCCTGAGAAACTCAGATCTAAAGCCTCAAGAGAATCCTATTACCCAAAGCATCTTTCAAATGCCCATAACATTATGGCTGCATTAGGCAGAATGAAAATAATGGCAATGACTACTTGCCTTTATATATGTTTTAAAGTTTATGAAGGACATGTGTTAGTATTCCATTTGACAAAAATAAAAAGAAACTGAGGCTAAGAGAAGCTGTCCATGGTATTACAACTAGTAAACTCACTAATAGGATAATAGTGTTACACCTAACTGGGACCTTAGTGGTCATTTAGTTCAACCCCCTCATATTACAGACAAAGAAATTCAGGGTTAAACATGAAATTACTTTCTTAAGGTCACAAAGAAAGTAAATGTTAAAATTACAATTTATACCCAGGCTCTGTTGCCTGTTTAGTTTTCTTTGTTCTGAAGTGTGCAGATATAAATCAATATGGTCAAGATATATCTGCCTCACTCATTTTCAAAACAAAGGAATACTGTAGAACAATCAGTTAAAATTAGTGCTGATTTTTTCAACCTTTCTGCTATAGGATTAATTGAAATTGATTGTGTCTTTTAAAAAGTTCCCAATGCCAACATTTTGAACTTTACTTTATCTCCCTAGCATTAATGTTGGTGAAAAAAATATATGTTTTTGCTATCTGTGGTATTTTCAAAGAAACGTCAAAGATAGATGGATGGAATAAAGCCTATTTTTAAAGTTTTAAGGATGTATTTTACATGTTAATAATAATAATAATTCCATAGTGCTCTACATACATAACTTTATCTGATTCTTTCAATGATGTTTTCATGAATATTGCTTTAGAATTGGAATGGTTCTCATCCATTCCAATACTTACAACAGAGCAAAAATCTCCCCTTCAAAATACCCTTAAATTTGTCATTTACCCTTTTTTGAAAACTTCCAGTGTCAGAAAATTCATTCCTTCAAGTCATTATGGTGCTAATAATTTAATTTCTTTTAGGTTCCAAATATATGTGATTTATGACAAAACAACAAGAGTGATTTCCATGAGGCAAATTCCCAATCACTCATTAACTTAAACTCCTACTATGGCTTCTGAAGGAAATAGAACTAAGGTGGGAGCAAGTTGCAGAGGCAAGTTGCAGAGGCAGTTGCCAAAACATTTGATTTGGATTCAAAAATACCTGAATTTGAATATCAACTCGTGTCAATCATTTAGCTATGTGACCTTGGGAACAACTCTTATGGCGTCTTCAGGTGTTAATTTCATCAGCTGTAAAATGTGGGACCTGAACTAAATAGATTATTTTTAATGTCCTTTTCTGTTCTAAATTCCATAATTATTAAAATTCAAAGTAACAGTGTAAATTCTCTAATCCACATTGTAAGATGACTAAATTGTCTATGGGACTTTGGTCCCAAGGCAAATGCTCACGGATCAAAAGGATCAGATGGATTTGGAAAATCCTCACTTATCCAAGAAGGAGAGATTGCTACCTCAATTTGAGTTATTAGCAGCATCTTTTGGGGATTTTTAACATTCTTTCCTCAAAGACTTTTTTTTCAGTTGTAGTCATTCTTTTTCATAAGCACTCTAGGTTAATAGAACTAGAAGGAATCTACGCAGTCTTCTAGCAATGAAAAGGATATGACTTTTCCTAAGTCCCAAAGAGGAGGTTATATGTTTAAAGTCATAAAGTCAACAGTTGGCAACAGAAATGGGATACAGGTCTCCTAATTTTGATTATGATGTTTCCTGAGGGCTTTTCATCCACAAGTTCAGGCTTTCTAAATGATTCTATCATTTGGATCACAGTAATTAAAACCATACATGATTTGAGAGATATTTAGAGTTAAAAGACTTCTTAGAGGTAATCAGGTCCAGTGAGAAGCACAGATGTGATATGAACTCAACTCCACTAAAACCACATCCAGAATTCTTTCCTTTACACATGAGATTCAACAGTATCAAAGTTCCTACCTCAATTGCCCCCATACCTCAGGCATGCTATAGGTGTGAGAGGGAAAGGCAATGGAGCAAGAATTTATTAAGCACCCACTGTGATATTATATTAATATGGCCAGGGCACATTAAGCTAGCATGACTATTGATGTCCATGATTGTCACCTGTTGATCTTTCCTCATGTGACTATCTGCCTTTCACTGATTCTGTACTCCAGGAAGTACTGCTCAGGTCTGGGTGAAAGGAATGGGCTAACGTCCTGCATTGGAGAGTGAATGATATTCCACTCTAAACTGCTTCCAGATAGTAGCAGCAACAGGGGAAGAACGCTTGACATAGTTTGCATAAAAGCTTCTCCTTTAAGAAGATCAACAGAATCAGTTTCAAAGTAGAAGTGATATAATTTCAGAAATGCTTCCAGGAAAGAAGTTGGGATGGTAGAGTGAGAAATAAAAGAGTTAGTAATAGCTCTCTTCCAAAAAAAAAAAAAAATTGCCTTGGAAAGTTGCTTAAGATCTCCATAAAGACTGTGCTATTGAGATAAGAGGGTAATATGAGCTTGAGGAAGAAAGGATATCATAGATGATTTAGTCTTTCCAGTTTTCTGAATAAGAAAACTGAGGAGTAAAACTTGACATTGATCAAATTAGTAAGTATTTGTAGAGCCAATATTTTAGCTATGGTCCTTTGACTCTAATTCAAGTTCTCCATGCTTTCTATGAGATAAGTTCTTTCCTGTGGTCCTTATGAAATCCACAAAAACTCATTCATTATCATTGCTATTTGGGTATCCAAAAAATGCCTTAAATCTGTGGATTAGCTCAAGAAAGGGGAGAGGTGTTTCTGCCTGGCTCAAGCTCCCCTTCAATCCAATCCACTCTTCACCTACCTAGTGAACTGATCTACACAGATTAATCTCCAGTTCAACAATTCCAGTGACTTCCTATTGTCTCCAGGATCAAAGATAAATTCTTTAGTTTGGGTTTTAAAACCCTTCACACCTTTATTTCTTCCTACTTTTTTCAATATTCCCTGTCTCTACTTCCATCTACATATTTTATAATCTTATTTATAAGTCCTCAAATATGGCATTCCTTCTCCCAAATTTTTATTGGCTACCCCATATATCTAGAATGCCCAGCTTCTCTTCTATACCTTCTGGCTACAATGGCATTCATCATGGCTCAGCTCTAACCCCACCTTCTGCAGGAAGTCTTCTCTAGTCCCCTTCCCATTCTTAAACATGCGCAGTGCTAGTCCTTTTTTTTCTAAGAACATCCATTTATATTGCATATATGTTGTACGTATACATCTGTTTCATGTTGTCTCATCAAATTAAACTGTAAGCTCCTTCAAGACAAGAAAGTGATTTTGCCTTTCTCATATCTCAAATGCTTAGCACATTAACTGGCGCATTGTAAAGCTGTAATGATTTTTTGTTGACTGAGTGGCCTGGCCAAAGAGACCAAGAAGAGAGCGTAGTAAGAATTCATTGCATTGGAGGAAAGACTCTAAATGAAAACCCCAGATGAAAACCCACTTTGGTCCCTGGGGAGATTGAAACAAACAAGCAGACTCTACAGTGTTGCCGTGCTACTGAGCTCCCTTTCACTGAAATCCTATTTCTTACAATTATTACAGAAACAAAACTGGGTATCTATTAGAAAAGATCAGATGAAAGTAGTCTTGGGACTATTCCCAAAGTAGTTGGGACTCAATTTCTTCATCTTGAAAATTTGATCATTAATTCAATGATCCTGAGTATCACCTATTTCAACTTCAAACTTTGGTGAGATCTTCCAAATCTGACATACTGGATACTCTGTTTATAGTCTTTTTCCAGCTTGAACATTCTATGTTCTCCTGTATATTTTAGTTCTAATATTCCTTTTCCAAGTGGATTGAATTGAAATGCATTCCATAAACCTTTACTTAACAAAAGTGTGATCAGATACTTAAAAGGGATGTAGCATTGATTCAGTTAGGCCCAATATCCTTGCCTCTGCATTTGCCCCATTGGTAGGTGTACCTGGTCATCAGTAGGACTTAAGCCTGGGAACCCTTTAACTCCTCTGACACATGGATTTTGTTCTAAGATGAACAAGAAGGTAAATCAGTGGTTCAGCCCTTAGTGTTATGAATCAATTAAATCTTCAAAATGGTTTCATTGCTTTTTTGGAGGAAAAACAAACTAATCTAACTTAGGCAACAAGAACCTTAGTAGGTGTTTTTTTCATTAATACAAGCTTTAATAAAATATGGTCTAACATTTCATATTTTAAAGTTATTTTAGCTTTAACATATCTTATTTTAAGGAGTCTTCTATTACTCTAGCATTCATTATTTTAAGGTCCAGTCTACTATATCCTGACTGCAAGAAGTTGGGGTGGGGGGAGGAAAAGGAAAAAAAAGAATAAAGTAAAAAGTACACAGCAGAGAACAAAAGAAAACCTACAAGTAAGCAAAGAAAAGATGGGAGAGTCATGATTATATATGCTTTCTTTAAATGGAAATTTGTTACATATCTTGAACCCTCCTTTATGTTCTGCTGGATACATTACAGTGATGTTTTTTTCTTTCTTTCTCTAATTTTTCATTTAAATTTCAAATAAATAACATTTAATAAAAATTCCAATATCTCATGTTCTAATAAGCAGTGTTCTAGGGTTCACTCTAACTAATATTCTTCATATTATCCTCATACTAAGATTTTGTGTTCTAGACTCTATGTTCTAAGATTCTTCACAGCTCTGAAATTCTATGATTCTAAGATTACTAAAGAAGATGGAGTAGGAAGGCACACAATTTCACCCCTGCAGGTTCATCAGAAATTACTTTCTTAGCTGTCCCATGGCCAGGGCACATTAAGCTACAGGATGTGGAGAATTTGCCAGCTTTCTTGGCTCAATGCCATCCTTTACTATAACTCAGTTTTAGTTATTTTCTTTTTTGTTGCCCAGAGGCCTCAGGATCTCCAAATTAAAATCTATTATGACTATTTATGATTGCATGGCCTTTGGATAGAGTTACAAATCTTCTACATGGTCCCCCGGAGCTATTGGAGGGCTAAAGCTTGACACTCCATTATTCACAGGTCACCTTTATGAACGGGGGTGGTTTGATGGTCTCAGCTCTTCAGGCATCGTCCATTCTCAGGGATGATCCTATCCCAGGGGAAATCTGGTGCACCCCTTCTTCTTTCTTCCGTGGCATAAAAAAGAATGTAAGATCCTTAAGGGAAGGTCTGGCCTGTTTAGATGCCATCATCTCTGTCTGTCAGCTCATTTACCCAGGGAAATATTGGCCAAGTTGGAAGCAACTCAATTGTTAATAACTTCTGTACCCTGCCTGAGAGTTCAGTAATCAACTCACTCTCAGAGGTTGCCAGTGGCTTTTTTCACCCTTTTTCAGCTGAAGCAGAGGCTGTTTCAAGTATCCTCATCTGGCTTTTTATCCTCCAAACCTTCTCCTCAATTACATTTTTTAGTTTTCTTTTGCAACTAACCTACCATGAACTCTCTGTCTCCTGCTCCCACATCCCCTCCACCACCAGTGCTTAACAGCTTTCTGTGCTCAAACAGAGGAAGAAAGTTTGGTACTTAGTTCTTTAAGTATCAAAGCTTCATAGGTTGCTGATCGCCCCTGCACCTTCTGGACCCCATCTGGGGAAGGGCTTTGAGGGGTAGGGCTGTACCCAAGACTGCCAAGCCCTATTTCCTGTGTCTTCTTTGCTCGGCTCTCTATTTCTTTGTCCAAAGGGCCTTAAGACATTCATAAGCTTGATGATAAAGGCCACTGTGATGCTATATTTGCCTAACTCAAATACCTTCTACAGAATGATTTTGTAAAATATCAGAGACTTACTCAGCAAGCAATTAAGCAAGGGAACACGTGATTATGGGAAGAAATCAATGTATGAATTTGTTCCTGGAAAACACTAAACATACGAAAAGAAACAACTTAATGCTTCATATGGCTCATGGCAAACTCATTCTTAGCTACCTATAGAATTGCTAACTTTCTGCTATCAAGATTATGGAGAGTTATAGAACTTCTTTTTGCCTTGGTTTCCCTATCTGTAAAATGAAGTGTTTGTGGGATAGACAAGTTATAAAGTCTCTTTCAGTTCCAAGATGGGATGACATGGGATCCTTCCATAACAATAAGGAGGGAGCATGGAATCCATGAAAGATTATTTCACTTGGAATTCATGACTTGGGTCTGGAACTAGGCTTTGATATTTACAAATTACATAATACTGTCCAACTGGCTTAACCCTTCACTGTTAAATATTTAAAACAATAAAATATTATATAGGGATCTAAATTGTGTGTTTATATACATATGTATGCATATACATGTGTATTTGTATACTGAGAGATACAGGGAAAAGAGAGAGAAATAATGTAACTATAAAACAAGTTAACATTACTATTGTTATTACTCGCATATAGTCTAATAAAAATGTACTGGTCTTTTAAATCATAAATTGCATATGATTTTTCTCTAATAATGAAAGTAACCCCATATTTTTAGGTGAATTTATAGTCAGAGAACTCAGTTTTGAATCTTAAATTTAATGCTTACTATTTGTGTGATTTGGGGAAGTTGTTTTATCTCTTGAGCCCCTCAATTTCCTCACATGTGATTAATAAGTATCTTCATTAACGATTAGAGCTATTATTATCTACTATTTCATTATTATTATTATCTTGGGTACCTTACAACAATATTATAAGTTACAGAAATGACTGTGATTGTTGGGACAGCCAATCTCTTGATCATATGCATGCATACATACACAAATATGTAGTACATATGTGTATATATGTATGTATGTTTATCTAGAAACCTATTCGATCCAAGTTACAACAATTCTTTACTTTATGTATGAAGATGATGATGATTATAGTGATAGTGATGATGATGATGATGATAAGTAGTTAATAATTAATATAGCACAAAGTTGGAATGTGACTGCCTGGGGCATGGGGGAGAGCAAGATACCCAGACACTTTCCAATTTTAAGTAGTTATTACTGCTAACTAGGTGCTGAGCTTTGTCTTTTCTGCTTTGCCAAAGGAGAACAAATTATATGAGCCCTCGAAATTTTGGCACCTTAGGAAAAAGTCCTATTTGCTGCACCTCAGTTACTGTTCTATTAAAGGCCTTTTGTGGGAAGGTTTATTGGAGAGTTGGGGCCTAGAGAAGGACTTGAATCAATGATCCAAATGCCAGTCCTAACCTCTGTATTTACTAGCATAGAAGAAAGGGAGCCCCAAGCTTGCAGGCAGGGACTTATTTACCATAGGACAGAGTGCTTGGTTTTCATCTAAACTCGTCAAGGTGATTTAAATCCTATTCAGTGTAAATAAATACATCTGAGCCCTTCCTCCCAGGCTAAGACTCCACATGACAAGCTAACATGCCTGCAGCTTTTTTTTTTAATGGCCAAATTATATAAGCCTAAAACCCAGTCAGGGGCTTGTGAGAGAAATGCCAACAGACTCTTAATTACAGCAGATCTTCCAGGTGCCGTGATAACGAACAGATGCAGAAATCAGGAGGACCAAACACACACACACACACACACACACACACACACACACACACACACGCAGCAGTAGCAGCAATAAAAACAACAAAACCTCCCCAAACTTCACAAAGAACAAATAATCAGTACATTTACACATTAAAAGCTGTTTAAAAAAATTTTAAGTTACCCAGCAGACAATAGAGGGAGATGGAGGAGAAGATTGACACTTTGGAATGACAGAGAGAAGAGAAGGAAATTGAGGAGTTTACATCTGAGCTGATAAATGCAGATCCTGAAGACTTAACTCTGCCAGAGAACAGGTTTTTATCAGAGTGAAGACAGCAAGGATGGAAACACTTGGTTATGAAGGGCACTGCTGGAGATTAGAGGTTCATTAACAGACAGTCTAGTCTCCCCAGCCAAAGCCATGGGGGCCTTAAACTTCCTGAGATGGGAATGGTGGTACTGGGTCAGAAGATGAGGAGGGCTTTCTCTCCTGAAACCTTTAAAAATCACTCATTAGTTGGGTCTTTTCTGCTTTTAAAAAATGGGGATTTCAGGTAATAATTCAGCTCAACTACCATCTGACTGTGTAACCTTCAATAAGCCATTTCTCTTCACTATTGTGAATTGAGGGGACTAGTTTATGATCTCCAAGACCTCTTCCAGTTCTGATATTTAAATGCTCTTAGACCCAGTAATATCAGCCTTTAAGAGTGAGATACTGGCCAGAGGGGAAATGATAAAGTATTTATCTGTAGCCTGTTTATTCATTTATCATTAGTGTTGTTCACTTGTTCACTCTTTATGACCTCATTAGGGGGTTCTTGGCAAAGATATCAGAGTGATTTATAATCTCCCTCTCAGCTCATTTTACAGATGAGCAAACTGAGGTAAGCAGAGTTAAATGACTTGCCTAAGGTCACACAGCCAGTAAGTATCTGATGCCAGAGTTGAGCTCATGAAGATGTTTTCCTGATTCTAGGCCCTACACTCTATTATACCACCTACCTTCCTATTTGAAATCATAGCAATTTTAATAATCCTGAAAGGAAATTGAGCATGTTCTTTTCAAAGATGTTTTATTTGTGAGTTTATGATGATTAATATTATGATAATATATATATATATAGCTTTTTAATGTTGTAAAATACTTTATGAATATTACTTCATTTAATTTTCCTAACAATTCTGGGAAGTTGTTGTTATTCTCAATCAGTAAACATTTGCTAAGTGCCAACTATGTGTTAGGTACTGTACTAAGTACTGATGATACAAAAAGAGGCAAATGACAGTTCCTACTCTCAAGAAGCATAGTGGATTTTTAATTTTTTTTCTATATAATATTATTACATCTTTAAAAATATTTTATAGGTGAGAAAATTGAAGCAAAATTTTAAGCAATTAAGGGTCACATGGTTAGTTAATAACAACCTGTAATTCCTTACACATTTATGAACAAGAGCCACTTTACCAACATTATTTCATTTAATTCATAAAATGGTCCTAGAAGGTAGATCTGGCAAGTACAATTGTTCCCATCTTACAGAGAAGGAAATGAGAGCTCAGAGTGATTAGATGGATTTTCCAAAGACAGAGCTATTGGTCAGTAGAAAGCCCAGGACTGAATCCAAGATTTCTGCTTTCTAGTTTTGGGCTCTTTGTATTCACTCTTGTCTCCCACTTCCAGTCAGACTATATATACTACTTTTAATGTTTAATGTTTTATGGTCTAAGTTTCCTCCTAGGGTCTATCTGATGAGTCTGTTAAAAAAAAATCATTTTTTTTCTGATTTTCTTTAATTTCCTGTAGGTTCTTCAGTGTCTGAATACTCTAAAAGTTCTTTAATTTGGATGAACTAAAAAGTGCTATATCTAGATGGGTATCAATGAAATCAATCATGTAATAATTAAAATAAAATCAAAATGTAATTTTGATAGAGAATAAATGAAGAGAACTTGGCATGAGATGGAAGAAGGAGGCAATCTAAAGGAATCGGGAAACCTCTCTCCATGTTAGGGACTGGGAAGAAAGAGATCATGATTCTAGTAAAGAGAAAGGCGATCTGATATTGAAATTAAGTGAAAACCTATCATGGGACTCTCTTAAATGTAGGAGGTTGGACTAGATAATCTCAAAAGTCCCCTTCAGCTCTAAATCTTATGACTTCTATAAGCTCTGATTTCCCTAACTGCATAATATTTTTATTAGTTACCTATAGGGACTATAAAGATGTAATAGAGTCAAAGAAGCAGAAGATATAGAGCAACAAGGAACCTTAATAGTAATCTGGTCTAACTCCCTCAATTTAGAGAGGAGGTAATTAAGGCTCTAAAAAATGAGATTACCTTAAAGTCACACAGGTAGTAAGTGGAAGGTCTGGAGTTTAATTCCAGGACCTTCATCTTCTAAAGTATTCTTCTTACCATTAGACCAATTAGTGCCTGTAAATGTGCTTTGTCTAGGAGAATTGCTATAATTTATAATGATAATAAGAAATCAAACCGATGCTTCATTGCAGAAAATATCACGAATTAGCAGAATGTATTGAGAACAGTCATCATATTGTACTGGTCATTGCTTGTGTTTCATTGCTAGGTCAGCCCTATGACTAAGAATGTTTCATTTCAGATGATTGTCTTCCTTGAGTCTACACTCTTATTTTTAGTCCAGCCTTACTATACTTAGAAGACTCCCTAAGACATCTAGTCAAACAAACAATCTAAAGAAAGTTCTGGTATAGCACTCACCACAGAACCTTTAACACAAAAAAAAAATTCCCAGGTTCTAGGACACAGACTCAATAATAAAAATTATGCTCACTAAACTATTACCATTACCAGAAAGCTGACTATACTGAGAAATTGCCAAATGATCTGGTTTCATGGCAGAGTGACCACGTTCTTATCATTAGCATCACTAGTCTAAGGAAGTGAGAAGCAGACTAAGAATAGCATCAGAAATACCCTTGCTGCTGTTGATCTGTTTCAGCCTTGTGAATGATGATTATTATAGAGCAGAAACTATCTACAATGACATTTGGTACCTTTCTTACACTTGTACTTCTTATTTATACTATATTTATAATACTGCAAATTTGCTTATGCACCATATTCTCCCTGCTAGATAGTAACCTAAATCTTTATAGCTTCCCCAAAATTGAACACAGGCCCTTGTGTGCTGTAGCTTTTAAATAAATGGTTTAATAAATGAATTTCACTGTTCAAACATCCTGGACACTTACACAAGACCATGTAATATGAAAGATTCCTCTCTCATGTTGTTTGGTATCTTCCCTTCAGTTGTCAGATTGTATGTGTTTTTGTCTTACATTCTGGATCAGTCAATTCAAAATTTTCTGAAGTTAACTACATCTAATAATTATATTTCTTAGGAAAAGAAGAAGGCTTCCTAGCCTTTTGTCTGTAGGAAGCAGCAAATAACCAGGGAATTGACCTTAGCTGGTTAAATTGCTAGGGATGCCTCCCATCTGAACTGGCCCCAGAGTAGGTTAAGTGAGCTTTTTTTGTCTAAGAATGTAGCTCTGCTACTCTCAAAGACTAATTCCAAGGAGGGAAAAAAAAAAAAACCTCTCAAAAATGTCACAGATTCTTTATTAACCTGATAACACTCTCATCTATAAAAACAAAAGAACTGAATGAGGGTCCTGAAAGGACTAACATCCTATGTTCTAAGCCCTCCAAGATATAGCATTTTATGTGTTTTCTTGTAATTGAAGCTATTCATAAGATGAATACCTTGCTAAGATTTTTTTAATAGAGTAGGAATTTAATCAGGATTTGCTGAATGGCTTAAAAATCATTGATGAAGGTAAATCCCAATGCTTACTCCTAAATAAACCTGTGCTTTCTAGGTGGATCCTGAAGCTTTCTAAAATGGCCTATACTGACCAATAAGTTTTATTTTGTGTGTTTTATACAAAGGGGCTAAGAATATATTTGTGAGTTTACTTTCTTGGCAAGAGATTATCTTTAAAATAATTTTTTTTTTACATTTGAAAAATATGCTATTGGGAGATGGAGCATAAAAAGACAGAATCCTGGAAGAAAAGTCAGAATCAAGTCCTTGTCCCAAATTTCTTTTTTTTTCTTTCTTACCCTGTGATATTGGACATTCCTAATTCTAACCATTTTGCAAATATGCCCAAGACATGAGTCAGAACTGGAAGAGGTTTTATACATTTATACATTATCAATCCTACTCTCTTATCTTACAGATGAGGAAACTGACACTCAGGGAGGCTAAATGTGATAGCAGAGATACTGTTTTTCAAAAACAATGCTGGAGTCAAACCCACTGGAAATAGAATTTAAACTTCATTTTTACTATTTCTGCCTCTTTGCTTACTCTTCATGGAATCTCAGAATTGAAAGAAATATTAGAGAAATCTCTAAGTCTGCTACTATAGGAAATATAAATTATGCATTAACATCTCTGATGCTATAATAAATAATCATTCAACCTATGCCTTGACATCTCTGAAAACATGGACTTTATTGCCTCAGGAGGAAGCCCATTCCATTGTTGGATAGCTCTAATCATTAGAAAGTTTTCTCTTTTAATAGGTTAATAATTGCCTCCCTGTATTCGATGTAATATGCATAGATTTAAAAAAAATAAACATTTATTATGTACCCACTGTATGCCAGGTATTATGTTAATTACTTTACAGATATCTAATTTGATCCTCACAATCACCTTACTAGGTAGGTACTATAATTATTCCCATTTTGTAGATGAAGAAATTGAGGCAGAAAAAAGTTAAATGACTTGCTCAATGTCATATAGTTAGTGAACATGTGAGAGCAAATTTGAAATCAGGTTTTCCAGACTGTAAATTGAGGGATCTATTCACTTTGCCACATAGTTTTCTAAATGTCTCTTGGAAGAACTTTGTTATTTACTGTGAGAAATAAGAGATATTGGCACAAGAGTATCCAGCATAATAACCCATGTCAAAGGAGGTATTATGTTGTATGATCAAAGCAGATTTGCAGTAGCTCAAAAGAAATATAAAATGTGCAAATTTAGAGACCTCTCCGTTCTGAATGTTCATGTGGACTCTTTGTGCCTAACCTGGGAGAGAGCCTTCCAAGCTTGTATTGGTCTGATCAGTCACAGTCAGACATGCTGTACAGTGACCCCAACATGGAGATATCATTTTGGTCCTTTTTCAATACAAAGGACAACCCACCAAATAGCTACTTTCAGTTCGGTCTAAGGTCAAATATAACAAATCGAATCTTCTTCCACTTAACAGTCCTTCAGATAGCTGAATCCAATGATTAAAATCTTAACTAATCAATAATTGCTTATTATGCCTTTCCCATGTGCTAGGCATTGACCGAAACACTAGACAACATATTAAGACAGAAGTCAAATAGTCTTTGATGTCAAGGAACTTAAATTCTCATGGGAGACATCATGAATATGCATTATTATATACTTGATGGATGCAAAATAAAGATAAGGTAGAAGACTAGTATACAGAAAGTACTTATGTGCTTTAATTGAACTCAGAAAACTCATACGGGAAGAGATTATTTCATAAGAAGCATGCTTCTCCCCTCCTGGCATACCTGGACACATCACCATCATCTTAGGTCTCTTAGGATGGATGGACGGATAGATATAACTGGAAATAAGAAGATGTATAACTCTGGGGAACTAACTTAAATTTTCTGTGCTTCAGTATCCGTCAAATGAGGGGGTCAGACTCAATGACCTGTAAAATCCTTTTATCATTATTAAGTCCATCATTGTGCGATCCTCCAACATAGCTTGTCTTACACTTTACAAGCTAATACTTAAATAGCATCATGTAGGGCATGGCCATGGCTGTGCATCCTTAGTCATAATTGTTGTTCTTGTTGTTTTCTGTTCTCATTCCTTACTGCTACTGTCCTTTTCTTCAAATTTCCAATATCATCCCATGTGCATGTATGCACACAAACTCAGTAGAGTTGATGTTTGTAAAGATTCCAACAGCACATACCTGTGCACCACACACATATGGTTCAGGAGCAGGGTACAAGTAATTTTTCATGATAGTATAGCACAAACATCAGAATGAGATCTGAGTAAATATCTGTTTCTGATTACAGGTGACATTTTCTTTAATATTACACAAGAATTTCTCAATAGCTATAACAACTCATTGTATGACCTTGGACTTCACTAGATTTCAGTTTTGTTTCATTATCTATAAAATGAAAGGGTTAAAATAGTTTGTCTCTAAGGTCCTAAGGTCTCTAAATCCTGTGATCCTAGAAATAAATGGAATCAATTTAAAATTATCCCTCTTTGATATGATCTTATAGCATTTTATACTCATCTTACACATTTGTACTTATTCAATTTTAGCCCTGTGTTCTCTGAACACCAATTCCAAAACACTATTGCCACTACTGCAGTTATCTTTTTCATCTACATAATTTCTCTCCCCTAAAACTCTGAAACCTCTCTGAGATCTACTAGGTGAGCTTTTTGCCATATCTTAACCAAAATAAGGCTTTCATGTAACTTCCAGGTTACCATTAACAAATATGCCCCTGCCCTTACCTTTTTAAACTTCCCTATAAGTTTAATCTTAACCCATTCAAATATAAATCTCTTTGAGGGAGAGAATTTTCTTATTTTCTCTTTCTTTTGTATTTCTGGTGTTCTGCACAATGTCTGGTACACAGTAAAGACTTAACAAATCCTTTTTTTTTTCTTAGAGTTAATCCTTAGAGTTAAAAGGGAACAGAGTTCTTCTATTAGGAGTTTTCAAAATGTTTGGTCTCAGGATCCCCTTACATGCTTTAAGATTACTGAGCTTTTGTCTATATTGATTATAATTATCTATAATTATCAAATTAAAATTTAACACAAATTAATATTATTATATAAAGTAGTTTTGACCTCATAGACTCCCTCAGAAAGCTTTGAGTTAGGAACCCCACAACCTTCATATCATACTTCAAGAATTGGTGACCTACTTCAGTCTTTCATTCAGTGAAAGAATTCCTCCTAAAATATCCTTGACAGCCTTTAAGATCTATCTTGAAAAATTCTAGTGATAATGATCTCACTAATTTGATTTATGTATTACTAAATTAATAAATTCTTTTAGGCCAGTAACCATTCAAATATGTGTGTGTTATTTTCCTATCCCACTCCCCAGTGTCTTAATATAATCACTTCAATTTGTTACTGTATGCTTCTTTGAGTCATATACAACTCGTCATGACTCTATTTGGGGTTTTCTTGGCAAAGATATTAGAGGGCTTTGCCATTTCTTTTTTCAGTTCATTTCACAGATGAGAAAACTGAGGCAAACAAGATGAAGTGACTTGCCCAGGGTCACACAGTAAGGAAGTATCTGAGGATAAATTTGAACTCAAAAAGATGAGTTTTCCTTACTCTAGACCCAATGTTCTATCCATTATACCACCAAGCTGCCTAATCACAGCAAAAGATAAATAAAAATGTTTGTTTATTAAATGAATCCCTAAACTATCTCTAAAGTGAAACTCCACATGTAGACTTAAATACATATGTATATTTGCATATATATATATATACACATGTCCACATCAATGTGTGCATACGGTTTTGAGTCATTTTAGTTGTATCTGACTCTTTATGGCCTAATTTGGAGTTTTCTTGGCAATGATACTATAGTAGTTTGTCATTTACTTCTTCAGTTAATTTTACAGGTGAGGAAACTGAGACAAACAGGTTTAAGTGACTTGCCCAGAGTCACACAACTAGGAAGTATCTGAGGCCATATTTGAACTCCCAAAGACGAAGTCTTCCTAACTCCATGCTGGGAATGCTATCCACTGCACCGCCATAGCTGCCATTGTTTTATACAACATCACAGCAATTTAGAGCTAGAAGAGATGCATACAATTATTAAGTCCTAAACTCTTAATTTTTAGATGAGGAAAAATGATCTGTGACACACAGAAGGGTAAATTATTTGCTCAGAATCCCAGAGTCAGAAAGGTGCAAAACTGTAACTAGAACAGAGATCTGACAGTCTTCTGTGAATTCTACAATATTAAGTTGTTTCTCCAAATCTGTCTTGAAGACAAAATTAAAGCTATAGGCATCCATATATGCAGAACCTATACTGCATTTCCCTCAATTTTTGCCCAACTCTATAGTCTTAGGGTCTTGAAAGATGCTGGAGAGTTGGAGGATGTGGGGATGGGAGAGAGCTAAAACTTTTACTCTGAGTGCCATAGCAGCATACCATCTGGCATGTCTAACTTTTAAGCTTAACTGAATGAATGAGACAAATATAATGAGAAAGGGTCTGCAGGCATCTAGAGCATTACAAAGCCATTAGCAACGAGGAACTCTGGGGATTTATAAAGAGGAGATCACGCCACACAAACTCTTAACTCTTCGGTTGGGAGAACAACAACATTAGGAGGCAAATGTGATGACAGAAATGTGATAAACGTACAGAACTGAAAGACATTTAGTACCTCAATTCATGAAATCTTTTTGGAAAGGAAAATTTAGATTGTTTGGGGGAATTAGGTCTGTGACATGGACTGAAAAAACAGAAGAAGCATAAATAAAGAGGAATGTTAAGTATAATCCTGATATTGAAGAATATGCAAACCCCAAAGGGGGCATGAACTTGCTGGAAAGATTAGTGTTCAATCATTTCAATCATGTCTGACTCTTCATCGCCCCATTTGGGATTTCCTTGGCAAAGATACCGAGGTGGTTCACCATTTTCTTCTATAGCTTATTTTACAGATAAGGAAACTGAGGCAAACAGAGTTAAGGGACTTGCCCAGGTTCACCCAGCAAGTATCTGAGTCCTGATTTGAACTCAGGTTTTCCTGAGCCCAGGCCAGGTATGTAGTACCTAGCTATCTAATGCTGAAAAGGTAAGCGAAACAAAATTTCTGGGTATGCCATAGTTGGAGCACAATGATGATAACAATAACTTATATATGCTCTGTGACTTCAAGGAGCTCAGTCAGTCAATTAGCATTTATTATATGTGCCAACATTGTGCTTAATATTAGAGACAATCCCTGCTTGTAGGATTCATTCAAAAGACAATATGCAAACAACTACATACAAAGAAGCCCTGTACATACTAAATTAGAAGCAATCAATAGAAGATACTCAAATTAAAGGTGGGAAAAGCTTCCTACAAAAGATAATGTTTTAGCAGGAACTTTCAAGAACTTGCTATGCGCCAGACACTATCCCTGACATTAGGGATTCAAAGACAAGAATGAGACAACCTTTCCTTTCAAAGAACTTACATTCCACACTAGCTCTCTCAATTTTTCCAACAATAAATAGGAGACAAACTGGATAAAAATAATTACACTCATTTCACAGAGAAGGAAACTAATATTCAAAGAGAAAAAATGAATTGTTTAAATTCACAGTTCACAAGTGACTGGCCCAGAACAGAAGCTGAAGTCTGACTAAAAGGACAGGCATATGTGGAATGCTTTGAAATTTTGTTGCAACATCTTTTCAGCACTGGATAGCTAGGTCCTACAGTACCAGGCCTGGATAAATGTGAAGATTGCTTCCTGATACTTTCTCTCTGGCACTCTCTCTTGGTACTGACTCTTCCTCCATCCAGTCTTAGTGAGATTGAATTAGCAAGCTAAGCAGCAGAATTCAGAAAAGGAAGATGAAAAATGTCAGCACTGGAGACACTGATTCATTGGAAAAGATTAAGTGAATTAAATGTGTTTAGCTTGGATAAAGAGTGACTATAGGGAGCCACGATAACCACTCACAATCATTTGAAGGTTAAAAACACTTGGGAGGGATGAGCATTATGTTGTGTAGTCCAGGGGGATCTAGCACTGAACAATGAGATGAAGTTAAGCCAAAGAAAATTTAGGCTAAATATTGGGGCAGGAATCTCAATCAGGCAATGTTGGAAAACACAGCAGGAGATATGGCAGAAATTCCCATGTTTGAGAAAAAGAAAACCTCAGTGGATTAAGTGCTTGAAAACACCCCAGATCAGTCAGCCCCTGGTGAAGGTCTGTGTGACCCCATGTGCTCATCATCAGGTCCTATAAATGAAGCAGTCTGTGGGAGATACTATTCAGGGAACAATGTGATTGCCTTCAATCATGCAGTATCTTTATCTCTCTGCTTTCTCCAAGGAACACACAACTGATTTAGAGACATTCAATTTTAGCCTCACAATGATTTCCAAAATACCTTCTAATTCTAATGTTCTATGAGTAACCCTGAGTGAAAGCAGGTGGATCTAACAGGCTTGTCTTGAAAATGAGAAAACTGAGGCATGCAAGCAAATTTTGGCATATGAAAGTCCTCAATTATTATTGTACTCTAAGAACTGATAAATGGAAAGAATGTAGGGGAAATGAAACTGACCATATTTGCAGTAAGTGACACAGTGAAAGAAGCAGAATAATTTATACACTGATCACAATAATATAAAAGAAAAAAATGGAATAAATCAGAATTCTGATCAAGACAATGAATAATATTGGCCCAGAAGATTGTAAAACAACTTTTTAGGTGGTGGATCAATAGTATGGAATGGCCTACACATTGTTCTTCAGTTGTTTCCAGTTGTGTTTGATCTTTTGTGGCCCCATTTGGGGTTTTCTTGGCAAAAATATTGGAGTGGTCTGTGGCAAATTGAGTTAAATCATGTGCTCAGTGCTACATTGAGTGTCTGAGGCTGGACTGGAACTCAGTTATTCCTGATTCCAGATCCAGATCACCTAACTGCCATCTGTACATGGTCATACTTGTCTAATGCTTTCTTTTATTTTGTGCAGCTATGCTTATTTGCTATAAATGAAGATTCTATGGAGAACAGTTAAAGTCATTCAGATGTAATAGAGATGCTAAAACTTTTTAAACTGAGGAATAGAGAAATAAAGTTATTTGCTTATAGGTATGAGATATTGCTTATCTATATATTAGTCTACCTTCACTAATTTGGTAGAAATATTAGTTGAACCTGGAGTCAATATTATCCCAGAATGTGATATAGATTATGGGTATAGATTTTTTTTCTTTGTATATGTACCCCCAATGCCAAGTACAATGTCTGACTGACTCATTGCAGCCCCTCAATAAAAAGTTGTTGATTGTTGATATGGATCTTGAGGAATATTAACTAACTCCAGTCTATTTCTCAGTTCATTCCTATTGTGGTCTAGAGTGTCAGTGTAATTGGTATGACTTGAATTAACTGTCATGCTCTTAAACTAAGAATCATGGCTATTGTTATCCAAACCACTGTGGAATAGTCATGGCATGGTTAGAGTTTATATCGCCCTGTATTGGATTGTCTGAGATCTAACTGTGGACTCTTTGAACCATGATTGTATAATGACAGCTCTAAGACTTTGGAAGAGAGTTCTTGAATTCCATAGCATTTTCCACTCATTACCAACTAAAAACAAGGATAAGACTCATCTCCTGAGGATTCCAGCCTCATAAGCTAGAACCCTAAGAGAACAATACAATGATGGTATAAGGTTGGAATTCAGCATCATTGGCAAATCTGACTTTTCTAATAACTTTTTAGTAGAGTTTCTGGGGTTCTCTAAGTATACCATCATATCATCAGCAAAGAGTGATAATTTGGTTTCCTCATTGCCTATTCTTATTCCTTTAATCTCTTTCTCAACTCTTATTGCCAGAGCTAGCATATCTAATACAATATTAAATAGTAACAGTGATAGTGGGCAACCTTGTTTCACTCCTGATCTTATTGGGAATGGTTGCAGTTTGTCCCCATTACATATGATGTTTACTGCTGGTTTTAAATAGATGCTACTGATTATTTTAAGGAAAAGTCCATTTATTCCTATACTCTCAAGAGTTTTTAATAGGAATGGATGTTGGGCAAATCTGACTTTTGACATGACTAGATCCCAAAATTATCAATAAAATATCCAGCATTAGAATAATGTTTAACATCATTCTCTCAAGAGTATTCTAATAACCGCTATATTGGATTCTGGCACAGTGAACAGCCCTTAGCATAATAACCACCTGAAAAACTTACCCCATTCCAGTAAAAACAATTTCTGATACCTAAACATTGCTACTCTGGACTCGAAATTTCTGTACTCCGAATAGTGTTACTAGACCCCCTTATCCATTCGATTACTGGCAGGAATGCTCAGTAAGTTGCATATTAATTTTTCTTTTTTAATTAAAGCTTTTTATTATTCAAAACATATTTGTAGACAATTCTTCAACATTAGCCTTTGCAAAAGCTTGTGTTCCAATTTTCCCTCCCTTCCCCCACACCCTCTTCTAGATGGCAAGTAGTCCAATATATGTTAAACATGATACAAATATACATTAAATCTAATGTATGCATACATATTTACATAATTATTGTGCTGCACAAGAAGAATCTAATCAAACCATTAAAAAAAGACACAAAATAAAAGGCAAACAAGCAACAATAAAAAGAGTGAAAGTGTTATGTAGTTCCCACATTCCTCTCTCTGGGTATAGATAGCTCTCTTCATCACTGAACAATTGGAACTGGTTTGAATCATCTCATTTTTGAGCAGAGCCACATCCACCAGAATTGATCATCGTATAGTCTTGTTGTTGTTGTGTATAATGATCTCCTGGTTCTGCTCATTTCACTCAGCATCACTTCATGTACATCTCTCCAGGGCTCTCTAAAATCATCCTGCTGGTTGTTTCTTATGGAACAATAATATTCTATAACATTCATATGCCATAACTTATTCAACCATTCTCTAACTGATGGGCATCCACTCAGTTTCCAGTTTTTGGCCACTACAAAGAGGGCTGCCACAAACATTTTTGCACATGTGGGTCCCTTTCTCTCCTTTAAGATCTCTCTGAGATATAAGCCCATTAGTAACACTGCTGGATCAAAGGGTATGCACAGTTTAATAACTTTTTGAGCATAGTTCCAAATTGCTCTCCAGAATGTTGGATCTGTTCACAGTTCCACCTATAATGTATTAGAGTTGCATATTAATTTGAGAAAGGTCTTTCAATCTCTTCACACCCAGACCAAAGTTCTAGCTCCTAAATTTATTGCCTTTCTATCCAAGTATCTATGCCTTTAAAGAACTCAGGTATGAATTGATAATGGTCAGATTTAAAACAAATCTGTGAAGCTGAAATTATTCTGAAAATCACTCAAAGAAGATTCACAAAAGACCACATTTACTAGGATTGAGAATCATATTAGAAAGGGCAATACAAGCTGCTCTTTCATTTGTTCAATTAGAAATAAGCCTGGCATCCATTGCCCTTCCTACATTTATTATAACCACTAACCTCTGGTATACCTGCTTACCTCCTTGATATTCTAATTACATGGAGAGAAACTAAATGAGGATTCCCCTTGGCTTCTAGCAAACCGCTGCTGCTATTATCACTGATTCTAACACTGATGCACTGTTGTGTGTGAGAGGACAGCTTATCTTCTAAAATGCTCTCCAATTTTTCAATAATTATGTTCTTCCCAAGAGGAAATTATTCTCCCAAATAGTCTTTCTTTGGGGCTCAGGATTAGGGGCTGGATTCTGCATGCTCACTCTGGGAAGCTTCATCTAAATATATTTTGGGTAGCCATTAGATTGTGCTGTAAATGGATTGCAGGTGTGAGGAGGTCAGTCTGAAATTGGGGAGTGAGGTTGGAAACTGAATTGTAGACTCTGAGTAAAGAAGCAGGCTTCCTCATGTACATTCAGCAATTCATACTAGGCCAACAAAGCATTTCCAAGTTCTGGGATGTTGGCTAGGAACATGGTGGGTGCTCAATAAATATTTTGTTGGCTGGTTGAAGAGCTAAGACTCATTTGTAATTGGCAGCATACAAGACCTGAAAGCATTCGTGCAGAGGATGAATGCCCATCTGTCAGGGATGCTGGAGAGGGGATTCCTACACTAGAAAAGAATTTGGACAAAATAATACGTGAAAAATTTTTCCCATTTGAAGATTTAAGATTCCATGATTCTATTAAAAATTCCTTTTTAAAAAGATGCTTTCTTGCACTGAACATATCCATTGAGATTCTTTTTTATAATATATAATTAATTCAATAACATTCAGCAAATATTAAGTGCCTACTATGTATGGGATTCTTTGTTAGGAACTAAAGGGAACATAGAATCTCCTCTATTAAGGAACTTATAATCTAGCATGTGAAGATATGACATTCATAAAAATAAATATGTGGATAGGAGGGTTATTGGGGTAAATTTCATCGTATAAGTATCCCTATTCCACTTGAAGAAATTACCTAAGTTTCATTCAGATAGAAACATTTCCCACAGTGATGAACAGAATTCTGGCTTCTTCTCGGAAGAGAGGGTGGGCAGCTGTTTGTAGTGGCTAGAAACTGGAAAATGAATGGATGCCCATCAATTGGAGAATGGCTGGGTAAAATGTGGTATATGAATGTTATGGAATATTATTGCTCTGTAAGGAATGACCAACAGGATGAATACAGAGAGGCTTGGAGAGACCTACATGGACTGATGCTAAGTGAGATGAGCAGAACCAGGAGATCATTATACACTTCGACAACGATATTGTATGAGGATGTATTCTGATGGAAGTGGATTTCTCTGACAAAGAGACTTAACTGAGTTTCATTGGATAAATGATGGACAGAAACAGCTACACCCAAAGAAGGAATACTGGGAAATGAATATGAACTATTTGATTTTTGATTTTCTTCCCGAGTTATTTTTACCTTCTGAATCCAATTCTCCCTGTGCAGCGGGAGAACTGTTCGGTTCTGCAAATATGTATTGTATCTAGGATATACTGCAACATATTTAACATATATAGGACTGCTTGCCATCTTGGGGGGGGGAGGAGGGAGGGAGGGGAAAAAACAAAACATAAGTGATTGCAAGGGATAATGCTGTGTAAAAATTATCCTGGCATGGATTCTGTCAATACAAAGTTATTTTTAAATAAAATTAAATTAAAAAAAAAAAAAGAGAGGGTGGGCAGGGGGAAAGAAAGTTCTTTGCTGGGATGAAACACTGCAAATGGAACAGCAGGATGAACTCTAGTCAGACTATAAATGCTTTGGAAATAGTCCTTCTCAATCTTTTTTTCTTACCTCTTTTTGGGACTCCATTCTAATGTTTGTTTTCCCTTGTACTTCTAAGAGGGATGGGGTTGGATCCATTTCTGTCCCATTCATAATGAAAAAAGCTAAATGCCAGGGCCCATCTGTGCTGCCTAGGTAGGCTTGAGATAGTGGTCAAGTCCCTAGTTGCCTTCTTCTTCCTTCAGATCTTTAGCGGTAGGATGATGCTAGTGGTAGTCATCATTCTGACATAATCCTACCATAAACCAGTTCATGCCTGAATACAGAACTCATCTAGATCCTTGGAGACTTACTGACAAAGCTAGAAAGTAGGATTTTAGGATCACAGCTTTCAAAGAAGATCTTTTCCACTCTCTCATTTTATAGATAAGGAAACTAAGCATCAGAAAGATAAACTGATTTAATGTTTGTTTGCCTCAAGTTCTTCAATTATAAAATGAGGAGGGATAGCTTCTATCTCACAAGGTCGTTGGGAGAATAAAAAAAATACTATTTTTAAAGCATTTAGTAAAGTACCTATCATATAGTAGGTACCATATGAACATGTAACTGCTTATTCTCTCTGACTCTCTTTTTCTCCTTCTCCCAAACTCCATTATGCCGCCCTGTGCCTCAAGATCAATAGTTGCCAACTCATGCTCAGAAAGAGAAATAGAAAGTAATCAGGGAATTGAGGTCATACCTCAAACCTATTTGGCTAAGTATGTGAGCTCCTTTTTGGGCCATTGGTATCAAGGGTGGGCATGAGAAATATATTTCCTCTAGCCACTTCACCCTTGAATTCAAGGGAGGGAAAGTGGTGGAAGAGTTCCAAAATGGGAAGAGTAGAAAAGAAATAGAGAGGGGGCCCATTTCCATTGTTCAGAAGCCATACTCTACATCAAATCATATTTGAAATAATAATTCCTTGCCCTTAGTCCTGGAGATCAATCTGACATTTCTGTGTTATCTCAACAAATATATATATATATATATATATCCTGCAGCAAAGAGCTAGAAAATGTGTCCATTGGTATGGGAGGTTATCCCTTTTTGCCAAAAAATTATATCCAATAATTCTGTGGAGAGAGCCAGACCCTGGAATGCAGAGAACAGACATGAGAAATAGCTAATATATAGCCATCATTATTATTAGATTTGTATGTGGCTGATCTAATGATGCCCTGATAGCTCACGTGCCTGGTATTATACCTTATAAATTGGAATATTAATCACTGAACTAAGAATTTTCTCTATATTCTGATAATTTCAATTAAATACTTTTCTTTTTTAAAATAATAGCTTTTTATTTTCAAAATATATGCAAAGATAGTTTACCATTCACCCTTGCAAAACCTCTTTCTTTTTGAAAAGGAAAAAAGTCTAATTATTTTGTGATTTTGGCTTTACAGATATAATAAGACCAATATCAGAATATTTCTAGAGTCCTAACATCACATTACCTTTAGGGGTTCAGGACACTCAGTAAAGAACAGGAGATGGAGGGTGGGGAGGCTTCCTCCTTCCCTAGTCCTTATAAACACGAATGAATATTTCTTAACTCTTCAGGAAACCAAGACAAATAAAGCTTGTTTTTGTTTCATTTAAAACCTTCGCTATATGGCTTCAGTCAATTCCTTCTACAACAGTGTTCCATTCCTCATCTCCATGCCTTCCCATGCCAGGAATACACTCCCTCTGATTGGATTGGGAGTCCCAAAAACTGACTTCACATCCCCCTCCTGCCTGTCCATTTTTAATGACTTGGAAACTCCTTGGAATAAATCCAACTTGTAACAGATACAAAGACATCCTAATTCTCGTAGTTTCAACCCCCCAAAAAACTCTCCCCGCTAAAATTACTATGTGTTTACTTACATTTTACAGTTATTTATCATTGTTTACATATGTTCATTCCCAATATAATATTCCTTGAGATCAGGGATTATTTATTTTTTATCGTTATGTTCCCAGCACCACAAAGTGTCAAATGTTTGTTGCACGAATAAATGAATAAAAGGCTTAAAACAACAACAACAACAAAAAGATCTGGACATGCAAAAGGGAATTCTGATGGCTATTAAAAGTTTGGACAGTACTAAAAAGGGCAGAGAGACAGAAGGGAAAATAAAGGATAACAGAATACCTGGCAGCAACTAAGAGATATGAGGATCTTCTTATAGGGGAAAAGTGCATGTTTGACCCCCCCCCCTCCAAGAAATGACGATGTAGATAAATATGTTATCAAGAAAGAGTTGACTGATTGAGGTCAGTGAAAGAGAACATGAGTAGTGTCAATAGATGACTTCCTGATTAAGGAGTACTGAGGGCTCTATTTGAAAATAGAAAGGAAAAAAAGAAAAGAAATGGGCTGCCTAGGAAGGTAGACAGGAAGGTTGCATTAGTTTCTTGGGAATGTTAGAAAGAAGATTTTTCTTTGGTCATGAGAAGAGACAAGATGATCTCTGAACTTCCTTCTAATTCTGACATTCTGTAGTAGTAAGAAAGCTAGAAATAACTTCCAGATCTCAGTACCCTAGATTTCTTGACTAAGTTGCACACTTGAGTTCTAGAATGCTTTGGATTTTCAGTCATCGTTTTATTTATTTCCTTCAAAGAGTCAATCTAAACTTTCCTTTTCCTCCTTGGGCTTTGACTTTGCTGATGCGGCTGTTTCAGGTACAGCATTTCTTTAGTCAGATACAGAAGTGAGGATGGGAGAGTTGGGCAAGAGGTAAGAGAAACTGCTTAGGACCATAAGCATTCCTTTCTTTTCTCCTTTTCCTCCATTATGATGACATACACTTAATTGTGGCAATACTATCTGGTGTGCCAACTGCCCATTTTTCCCTATGGGGGAAAAATGGGATTCCACTACTTTTTCCTAACAGCCAGCTTCAAAGAGCTTTAATTTCAAAGGCTACATTTGATGAGTTTGGGAATTTGCATGCTGCCAAAAGCCCCCTGTGGTGTACGTAAATCCAGATTAGGCTGTTGGTTCCTTCAGTGTCTGATGTCGTTTATCTGTGTGTAGGCAGCCAGTTCATTATATCTAAGGTCCTCAGATCCCCTATTGGAAGGCAGTCTTCGTTAACCACATTTTAATGCCACTGCCCCAGAGAAAGGCTTTTCCTAGGGTTCTCCCTGGCCAGTGTGATGAGGCAATATGTTAGGCAAATTTATGATCCTGGAAACTACTCCCCCCATTAACGGTTTCCTACCTCTCAACTTCAGGGAGCCAGATACGGGAATCCTATCATTCCTGAGACCCAGCGGAGGAATGCTGATTGCCTTGTTCTCAGTTCTTGCTAAGGTGGTACAAACAGCTGTTTTTATCTTTAGACAAGACAAACATGAAGTCATTTTCCTGTTTTATTATTAATACATTCTACTGTAATTGCTTGGGTTTTCAACTGTGACCTGCTAAGGAGTCACTGAGCCATACAAGGTTCAAAGGGGAATACAGTCATTGTAGTTAAAGACACAGTGTGCATTAGGAGCAGAATCTGTCGAGAGGGCCCTACCTCCCGTTTCCCCATTCAAATCTCTTGTTGAATTTATTCAAATTTAAATCCAGAGCTGATTTTACATAGATTTAATGTCTTCTGATCTTTCTGCTTTGTGTGTCTATATCCAAGATTGAATGCATTAGCTTAGAAATATTGTATTTAACACAAAATAATTTTAATCTCTTCAAAGTCCAATCCTTTGCATATCACTAAACCATAGATCCCTATCCTTTCTAGTGCAACACATAAAGCCTGCTGCTACTGACTAATAAATGCATATTATTCCCATCTGGACATATGCATGGTTGTTGAGGAGCAATAAAGCCACAAATGTGTATTTTTTTTAACATTTTGAAATAATTTTATTGATGTCATTTGTTATTTTTTAATCACCTAAATTTCCCCATAACTTATTTCCCCTCTTCCCTCCCAAAGACCCATTCTTTCACAAATATATATATATATTTGTAAAGGAGAGTTTTTGATCACTTTTTACTCCTATGTTTTCCCATCCCTTCTCTGGGGTATATTTGCGTTCACATGACAAGAAGACAGACACGGGGAGGCTGTTGTGAAAGAGACTTGGAAAAACAGGCCTGGAAATTGAAGCAAGTCAGGTACTTAGCTCCCTTGAATGCAAAATATTTACTGCAGTTTCCACACCTATGATTAGGTATAGAGCTCAATGCCCTTTTATAATTAAAAATCAGGACAACTTATAGGAGTTAGAAATGGAAAAAGACCTACAAGGTCATCTGGCTTAACTCTCTCATTTGACAGATGAGGAAACTGAGGCCCAGATTATTTGCGACTTAATGAAGGTCATTATCCAGTTATTAAGTAGTGGAGACAGAGCTCAAAATCAGGTTCACTGACTGCAAACCCAGTTGACTGCAACAAACTTCCACTTTGTCGCGCTATTGATCATTCTATGCCCACTGTAAAAAAAAAAAAAATTGGACTCCTTTCCTACCTGCAGCATATTTATTTATGCTGAGCACTGCTTCTTGGAGCTTTTTCCAGAGGTAACAATAAATAGTCATCCTATTGTTTACTGAACAGATTGAAATGATCTTCCTAATCTTCGGTGAAAGAAAAGACTAGATCACCTTATATTATTCTTTAAAGTCTACAAAAGCAATTTTCTCAAAACAGGCCCTAGGATATAGGTACTATCAGTATTATCAACTCTTCCCCCCATCTTAAAAGTGAGGCAACTTCTCAAAGAGATTAAATGATTTGTATGAGGTTACTCAGCTAATGTCAGGGCTGAGATTAGAACTCAGGTCTATTTGATACACACAATAAGCATTTTCAACTAAACCACACTGTGTTTCAGTGCTATATAGTAACATATGTAATTTTAAAAAAAAGATTTTTTTCCTTTAGATAAGTTAGCAGGCTAATAATATAATTAAGTTTTTATTACTTCTCTCTCTTAGCCAGTCAGATCTTGGTTAGGGAATAATGATAGCTAACATTAATAGAGAGCATCAAGGTTTGCAGCATTCTGAACACAGAACAGCGAGAGATTGGGATAGCATCCACTCATAAAGTCAAGAAGACTACATTTCAGTTATTGTCTCTAACACAAGCTAAGTATGTGAACAATATATATTTTGATATATAAACATCAAAAAGAAGTTGCCTTGATGACTGACGTTTCCATTCATGGAGTTCTTAACACTTTTAGAAATAACCAGACTGAATTCACCAATTCCTCTTGCATCCTATTAAATATTCAGAATAACTCTGTGAAATGGGAAATGAAAGCCTTGTTATTCCCATTTTCTGGATGAGGAATTTTAAGCTTACAGGGAAAGTAGTTTGTCCAAGGTTACATAGGCATTTAACAGTAAAGCAGGGTTTAAACCCAGTCCTGATTCTAATTCCAGTGTGCTATCTCTTTTCACTGTACTATTCCTCAACAGATAATATGGTCAAAGAACAAAAACAATTCTCCAAAGAATTGAGAACCATTAAATATCATAATAAAGAATGCCCTGAGAAGTGAAAATCGAAAGAAAGTTTAGGTTCAACTTCACACCTCACAAACTAGCAAAGATAACAAAAGATGGAGAGTATTGGAGGGGTTGTAGAAAAATAGGGAACTAACTAATGTGAATTCCTTCAATCATTCTGGAAAATTATTTGGAGGGGCAGCTAGATAGTGGAGTGTATAGAGCACCAGCCCTGAAGTTGGAGGACCTGAGTTCAAATGTGACTCAGACACTTAATACTTCCTAGCTGTGTGACCCTGGGCAAGTCACTTAACCCCAATTGCCAAAAAAGTGACTAAAATATTCATATGCATGGATTCAAAAAATTCAGCTAGGTATATATCCCAAGGAGATGAATGGTTAAAGTTTAAATTTGAAAAAGAACAATTCTATGAACACCAAATATTCATGGCAGTACTTTTATAGTGCCAAAGAACTAGAAGCAAAATAAATGTCCACCAGCTAGAGAAAGGCTAAATAAATCATGGTACTTGAATGTATGAATGAAATGAAATATTACTATGGTATAAGAAAAAATAAAGATGAAGGATACCGAGAATCATGAGAAGACATATAAACTGATACAAAGTAAAGTAAGTAGAACAAGGAAAATAATATAGACAATGGCTATAACAATGGAAATTGAAACATAACACAGCAACAACAAAATAACTGAAACTGAAGCAATGACTTAAGTTTTGCCCTAAAGAAGTACTCTCCCCATCCCACCCTGCATACCTGCAGAGGTGAAGGACTATGGGTGTATACTTCTTCGAACTATGTTACTTTTTTGATGTGTTGACTATTTTTGTTGAACATATACCCCCTCTTTTTGTTCTTTGTTTTAGAGGATGGCTTTCTGGCAGGTGTTAAGAGAGAAATACATTGGTTAGTATAATTGATGTAACAACAAAAAAAAAAACCCAACAATATTTATTTATTTAAAAAGATAAAAACTGGAGCTCAATATGTCTGTACACATATTATGATGAAAGGATAGGGATGAAGTGTTTGTCAAGCCTGGTAGTTATAGCCTTCTAACCTCAGTTCTTCACTTGGAAGAGGAAAAATAGATTTGTAGTCAAAGTATGTAGGTTGGAATACTGGCTCTACTCACTAATAGGGTAATCTTAGAGAAATCATTTTAACTTCCTTGAGCTGCCATTTTCTTAGCTGTAAAATTAGAGGGTTGAACTAGGTGCTTCCAAAAGTTTCTTCTACCTCTAAATCAATGTTCATATGATAACAATTGTTCCGGCTCTCAGTGCTAGAATGATGGATATGACAGAGAGCAAAGAAGCAAGGGTAATAGAGGAAAGGGTTACCATATAATGAGAGGTTAAAAAGCTCATGATTCAACTATCTAACAGCATGAAAAGTTAGAGTTCACTAAAATCAATAAAAAGTAAAGACTCCATCAACAAGCAGTCATTAAGCCCCTATGTGCTGAGTACTTTACTGTGCTGTGAAGATTCAAATTTAAAGAATAATAATAATAATAATAATAATAATAAAGCAATCTCTACTTATCATTACAGATCTCACTCCTTTTTAAAATAGCTTTTTGTTTTTCAAAATACATACAAAGACAGTTTTCAACATTCATCTCTGCAGAACCTTGTGTTCCAAATTATTCTCCTCTCCCCACTTTCCCCTTTTCCTAGACAGCAAGCAATCCAATATAAGTTAAACATGAGCAATTCTTCTAAACATATTTCCATATCCATCATTCTGTGCAGGAAAAAATCAAATCAAAAGGGAAAAAAGAGAAAGAAAAAAGCAAACAACAACAACAAAAAGGTGACAATGCTGTGCTTTGATCCATATTCAATGTCCATAGTTTTCTCTCTGGAAGTGGATCACTCTTTCCATCCCAAGTTTATTGGAATTACCTTTGAATAGCCTCACTGTTGAAAAGACCCAAGTCCATCACAGTTGATCATCACATAATCTTGCTGTTGCTGTGCACAATGTTCTCTTGACTCTACTCACTTCATTTAGCATCAGTTCATATAAATCTTTCCAGGCTTTCCTGAAATCAGACTCCTTCCTTCTTTCCTGAGACAATTGGAGTTAAGTGACTTGCTCAGGGTCATATAGCCAGGAAATGTTAAGTGTCTGAGGCCAGATTTGAACTTAGGTCTTCCTGACTTCAGGGCTAGTGCTCTATCCACTATACCAACCAGCTGCACCCCGCCCCACCTACTTTTTATGGAACAATAACATCCTATTACATTTATATGCCATAACTTATTCAGTCATTCCCCAACTGATGGACATCCACTCAATTTCCAATTCCTTACTACTAGAAAATGAGCAGCTACACAGATTTTTGTACATGTGGGTTCTTTTCCCTTTTTTATGACCTCTTTGGGATACAGACCTAGTAGAGACATAAGCAGGTCCCATTCTAATGAAAGAAGCAACATACACATATGCAACACATGTCTAATATGTATTGCATGTATGTATATATATGTGTATATATGTATATATATATAAATAAATTCATATATGTAGATATGTCAAGTAAACAAAAAACAATATAAGGCACTCAGATATAAATTAATAAGGGAGAGAGGATTGGAATCAAATGAAAATGAACTTCTTTCACCAAGTTCCTTAATAATAACTTATATTTTTATCAAGCTTTCAACTCTTAGAAATGTTTTTCTATCCGTTACTTCATTCAGTAATAATGACACTCTGCATCTGTGTAAGAGTCTATTCTTTTAAATGTAATTTCCCAGCATGAAAGCAGCATGATCTGGTGGAGAAAGCACAAAACGTAGAGCTGAAAAAGCCAATGTTTAAAAGCTAGCTCTGCCACTTTTACTATGTTCTTTGGAAAGCTTGCTTTGCTTTCTGGGCCTTACTTTCCTCGTCTGTAAAATGGAGATAATAATATTTAAACTGCCTTCCTTATATAATTGTGAATATTAAATAATGTATGTGAAGCAATTTATAAATCTAATAGTACTTTTAAAAATATGAATAATAATGTAATTATGTTATTTATTAAAATGATATTATATGTAACAGCATCTTGTTAAGTAGGTCATGAGCTGATAAATGTCATAGAGTTAATTGGACCAGAGAGATGGAGCAAGATGCAAGTTACCTACATTTCCAGTCTATAGGTTTTCCTTAAGTAAATATCCTTTAATTTTCTGTTTTGTTCTTCCAAGTCAAGGAGAAACTCAAAATCGTGTGTGTGTGTTTGTGTGTATGTGTGTGTGGGAGAGGTGTTTTTTGGTTAGGAAAAAGGAATAAAACTTAGAGAAATGTATACAGCAGAGAATAACCAGTGGTGCTATCAGGAAATATCAGAAAGGTGGCAATGATCCATAATTGATTGTTAATGGAAATTCACATTACTAGCAATCTAAAACTGATTTCAAAAAAGGACAAGCCTTCCCTGATATAATCTATCTCTTGATGGTAGTACCAGAAGCTATAGGAGAATATACTTTGCAATCTACAGTATATCAGTGCAAGAAGATTCTGAAAGGTTATTTAGTCAGTTCTAATATTATGCCCTAATTTTTTTTGCTCTTTTTTTAAAAATCAAAGACAGAAGCTGAAATTCAATAAAAGAAAATGACTTATCCATAGTCTCCCAATGAGAAACTGGCTGAGACACCACAAAACCCAATAAATACTGGTAAAATCAGTATTTATTTTTCAAAGGATGCGAAGGCTTTTCCCTTTTAGGAAGCAAGAAAGCTGTCTGTAGGATGTGGCTGGTCAGAAAAATAGGAGCACAAAAAGCCCAATCCCTGAAAAATTGGTATTACTAGAATTTGTGAGAGTTTTCATTGCCCTATAGATCTCAGGACAATTAGAGCTCTAGGATGCTTTGGGAGACCTTGGCCTTTTTAAGCTAAGGTCTTAAACAGGTCTCAGTTTGTCTAATGCAACCACCCATTCAGTGATTAAGGCTAGGTAAGAATTAAGGCAAAGAGTAGCCTCTTTTATGGAGTTAAAAAAAAAAAAATTCAGAGGAAGTGAGACTGGAGATTTTGTACAGCCCACTCTCATTTAAATTTGCATGTTGTGGTATCCCCTCCCCACTATCATGGTCTTCTTTGACAATGAATACCTAACTGCCCTACACATCATCTTTTTGATTTAGCATTACTGCATTGAAAGTAGAAGTGGGTGGGAAAATATCACTTCTGTAAGTAAATCCTTTTTAAATCCTTTATTATAAAGGCAAGTTGCTTTTCTTGCAATTTGTGGGTCTATGAGGGTTTTATCACTTTTCAACCTTAGGCCTGAGTCATTCTTCCCACAACAGTGAACTACTTTATCACTGAAAGTATTCAAGTAGAAGTTGGATGAGCAGTATGATTGAGATGTTGTAAGAGGAATTATTGTACAAAGTAAAGGTTGGATGAGATAATCTCTAAGGTCCTTTGCACTGTGCGATTCTAAGTTCTGTAACAGTTCTCTACTCGTAAATTCTTTCAAAAGCTTCTATTACTGTTCATCATGGACCTTCTCTGAAATCTTAACTGAATGCAAGGGTACTTTTCACATAGGACACAGTTTTATTTACCTCCCCCCTCTAATAACACATTTCTTCTCCAGGGTTTGTAAAGATCTATGTACATATGCCTTTGGGGATCCATGCATAATTAATAACAATTCAGCTGCACATATCCTTGCTTACAAACCTAGGTTCATTATTCTTTTTTAAATATACTTTGCAATTCACCAAAAATTCCAAGAGGTATTTGAATAGGGAAAATAATCTATAAAAGCCCTGAAACTCTGAGATTTCTAGTAGGAGGCTTGATGAAGGATCTATCCCCGAGAGGTACATTTCTTGAAATGCTTTTTAATTTCTTCCACAAGTTTTCTCCAGATGAGTACAAGACTAAATAGCAGGCCTGTTCTTGAAAAAAAAAATGTCATTGGAATACATGTTTTAAAAAAAATGGTCCCAGGTTACCATAACAACCAAGGTTCCAACATCATGTTGACTAACTGCAAACTGATATGATCAGGAAGACCAGATCAGAGAACAAAAAAAAGTATCAGGTTGCTATGGTAACTGAAAATCCTGAAACTGGAAATTGTGTCGATAGAGAAGTTCGCCATGCCAGAGTGACTGTAAGTCATGGTTTCAGGCCAAATACCTTAGAGTTTGTTTATTGTTTTTTTTTTCTGTTTTTTCCTTATTATTCAATCACCAAAACATATATTTTGCTCAATGTGGTAGCACTGTAGTACCTCAAGGATTTCTCATTGTATGTAGAACAGGTCAGAGAGTTCATCTGTTTGCACAGGACATGAAAATACTGGATGGGCAGAGGAAAGAATAATACCAGTCCTTTGGAGGTCAAGTTTATTTCTCATTAAGTGTGAAGGTCTCTCACCTGAATTCAGCTAAATTCTTTTCTCTCATACTCAGACTTAGACACAGCACAGCCTGCCTTAATAAATAAGCCACCCATCTAGGGAAAGAAACAGAACTGGGCATGGACAAGAATGCCAATCTTATTCAGTGTTCTGCCTGTGTGCTGCTTGCAGGGCAAAGAGATTGGCTGAGACCAAAAGTCTGGCAGATGTGGTCTGCTTATTGGCAAGGTAATATTAATGATAGCTGACATGTATATTGTCCTTGGCTGTTCCCAAAATGCAATAATCTCATTTGATCTTTATAACAGCTCAAAAGCAAGTTATGGAGAGATTATTATCACCATTTGACATTTGAGAAAACTGAGTCTCAGAGGACTGCATTGACTTTTTCAATGTCACACATCTGGTGAATTCCAGAACTAACCCTCCAATCTAAGTCTTTTCATTCTAACTTCTATATCTTTTCATCATTCTCCTACAGTAACTTCTCTTTCTAGACTAACAGTAAAGAAATGTGGCTTAGTTCTTTTTTATTTTTTAAACAACTTTTTATTGACAGAACCTATGCCAGGGTAATTTTTTACAGCATTATCCCTTGCATTCACTTCTGTTCCGATTTTTCCCCTCCTTCTTCCACCCCCTCCCCCAGATGGCAAGCAGTCCTATACATGTTAAATATGCCACAGTATATCCTAGATACAGAAGGTAGAAATAACCCGGGAAGAAAAACAAAAATGCAAGCAGTTTAGATTCATTTCCCAGTGTTCTTTCTTTGGGTGTAGCTGCTTCTGTCCATCCTTGATCGATTGAAACTGAGTTAGATTTTCTCTTTATCGAAGAGATCCACTTCTATCAGAATACATCCTCAAACAGTATCATTGTTGAGGTATATAATGATCTCCTGGTTCTGCTCATTTCACTTAGCATAAGTTCATGTAAGTCTGTCCAAGCCTCTCTGTATTCCTCTTGCTGGTTGAAATGTGGCTTAATTCTGAAGCAATTTCATCCAAATATGAATTCCTACTATTTGGACAGCTTTGTAGCACAATGGAGAAAGCCCTGGGACTGGCGTTAGCAAGACCTGAGTTCAAATTTGACCCCAAACCCTTACTGGCTGTGTGCCCCTGGAAAAGTCACTTAATTGTTTGCCTCAATTTCCTTATCTGCAAAATGAACTGGAGAAGGAAATGGCAAGCTATTCCAGCATCTTTGCCAAAAAAAAAAAATTCAAAGAGGGTCACAGAGTCAGAAATGGCCAAAAAATAATAGTACAAGATGTTCTAAGCTCTGATATTTTCTTGAAAAGAATTAATAAGTTTTGAATGGAATACTTACATTGATTTGAAACTAATCATTACACCTTTAGAAGAAGCTTCCCAGAGGCGACTTCCTTTCTTACTTCTACTTCTAGGCTATGAATGCTAGAATTCACATAATCTTTAGAATGTATAGCACAAACTGTTAGACCTGGAAGGGAAATTCAAACATGAAACAGAAATTATTCAGTTCTGAAAGGGATGCTATAACAAAAGACAGACAGTGTTTGATCTGGAAGAGTCTAATCTAGTCAAGTCTTTTCATTTTTTGGGACTTCTACAGAATTTGTTCCTATGAACAAATTTGTCCAGACAGTAGATGATTTTAACTCACTTGAACATTAATCACATTCTGGTGTTATTATTATCATTATTATTATTATTAGTAGTAGTATTACATAGTTCTTTAAAGTCTATAAAATGTTCTGCTCATCTGTTATCTCATCTGAATTTCAAAAACAACTCTATTAGATAGATACTATGATTATTCCCATTTTGCAGATGAGGAAACAAAATGACATTTAAATGACTTGCTCAGGGTCATACAGATTCTGATAGGTGACATAGTAGAATGAAATGGATTCTGCAAAAGAGACCTGGAGTTGTCATGCCAGTTCTGGCATGAACTGCCAGGATCATTCTCTAGAGCAATTTGGAACTATGCCCAAAGGGCCATACAACTGTGCAAACCCTTTGACCCAGCAGTCCATTATTGGGTCTGTTTCCCAAAGAAAGCATAAATGAGAGAAAAGCACTCACATGTGCAAAAATGTTTGTAGCAGCTCTTTTTGTGGTAACAAAGAATTGGAAAATGAGTAGATGTCCATCAATTGGGGAATGGCTAAACAAGTTGTGGTATATGAAGATAATGGAATGTTATTGTTCTAAAAAAACATGAACAAATTGATTTTAGAAAGGCCTGGAAAGATTTACATGAACTGATGCTGAGTGAAACAAGCAGAACCAGGAAAACATTGTACACAGTAACAGCAAGAATGTGTGATGATCAACTATGAAAGAGTCAGTTCTTCTCAGTGGTTCAGTGTCCAATCAAAGCAATCCCAATGGATTTTGCCCAAAAAATGCCAACTGCATCTAGAAAAAGAACTAAGGAGACTGAATATAAATCAGCACATGCTATGTTCACTTCTTTTTTTTTCCGTTTTTCTCTCTCCCATGGTTTTTCCCTTTTGCTTTGATTTTTTTCTCTCCCAATATGATTCATAAGTAATGTGTATTAAAAACAAAACAAAACAAAATTACCAGAAGAAAAAAAGAGAAATAATGTCTGGAATAAGGAAAACATTCACTAATTCAAAAGATATCCAGTCAATTAATCTGGAATCCTATTTATCCTATACATAGCATGTTTGGATGTATTTATGTGCATATTGTGTCCCCTATTAGATTATAAACTCCTTGAAGTTAGGGACTGTCTTTTGCCTCTGTTTGTAATCCCAGTGTTTAGCACAGTACCTGACATAGAATACTTGCTAAATGTATATTGATTAATTGACTGGATATCTTTGGAATTAGTGAATACCCAATCACTAAAGGCTAATGATCACTTGTCAAGGTCATAGAAAGGAATCCAGTTCAGATATAAATTTGTATTACATTACTTCTGAAGTTCCCTCCTATTCACGTTACTTTTTTAGGCCTTTCAGAATACAGAGTGGTAAACTGAGAAAGGATCACAGAGAAAATGTAGATTAGAAAACTGAGACACTAAGTCACTGGATTAAAGATACATTATTATCATCTTACTTGGAAATGGATTTTTTAAAATATGTAGACTAGGTAGACATTGAGAATCATTGGGGAATGTTTCAGCATTTAACCCAGAATTCTAAAACAGGGGCTCTCAATAGTAAGAAAAAAAGGAAAAAAAAAAAAACCTTCAACCTAAGTCAGGCTTCTGGCATATCAGTGCATCTGGGGAAAACAGGGTATCTGTAGGAATTCCAACTCATAACCTCCAGGGAGAAGTATATTCATTTATAATAGAAAAATAAAGGACAGCATGCCAGAGACAACTCAGTGATGTGATTATGGAACATAGTAAAATTAAAAATATTAGCCTTAGGTCTGCTCATAGCAAAACAATGTTGGATGAGTGACAGATAGTTAGAAAAGCCTTCACCATCTATAATCCCAAGAAGAAAGTTTTATTATCTGTTAAAATATTCAAACCTAAAACATCATCATGACTTTTCATTCAACTATATCTATAGTGGGATTTTTTTTTCTCACATAGATTCCATTTGCAGCACAGAGATTATTAGAAGTAACAAGGACTTTAGAACCAAAGAATATTTAGAGAAGAAAGCCACATCTGGAATGAGTCTAAAAAATAGACCACCAGAACAGAAAAGAGTCTTAGAACAGAGGGTGTTAATGCTGAGGAGGAGATTGAGACATGAAATAGTGAAAATCGGATTTAGAAGGAAATGAAGTGATCATCTAATCTAGCACTTCTCAAACTTTTTGATCTCAGGACTCCTTTACCCTTTTAAAAATGTTGAGGGTGTCAAAGAGTTTTTGTTTGCACAGGTCATATCTGTTAATGTTTACTTTATTAAAAATTTAAAGGATTTTTAAAATATTAGGTTCATTTAAAATAACAAAAATGAAGCCCCAATCCATGTTGAAATACATATTTTATGAAAAGTATTTTCCAAAATAAAAAAAAGTAAGAGGAGTTCTACATATTTTTTGTTCTTTATTTTACATATTTTTGCAAATCTCTTTAAAGTCTGACTTATAAGACAGCTGGCTTCCCACATCTACTTCTGTATTCAGTCTGTTATGATATATTTTTTGGTTGAAGTATATGAAAGAAATCCAGCCTTGCAGAAATAAGGAAAAAGAGAAATGTTTTAATAGTTAAATATTGTGTTATTATTATAAAAATTATTTAGCCCTCAAAAATACTCCAAATAAGTCTCAAATTCTTTGAGAACCACCAATCTAGTTCAACCTCCTCATTTTATAGATGAGGAAACTGAAGCCCATTCAAGTATCTATTATAAAATATTCCAGAAATACATGACATCAGGGAGGTGATGCTATGACTTGCAAATGAATTGAATTGAATGAGGGAGGGCTGTGCAAAGTCACCAGCCTCACTTTCTTCTTCAAAACCAATTGAGTCCAGTGACCAAATACAGATCAAGATGACTGGAGATGGTCCTGGATGCAGTGGGAACCTTTGGTCTTTCTAAGCTAAATAAGGTCTTTAACATGTTTGAGACAAGATCTAATCAGTAATTAAAAATAGGTAAGAAATAAGGCAAAGAATGGCCTCTTTTACCTACTTAGGAAAAAAAATCAATCTGGGAGGGGAAGAGTCTCAGGATTTCTGATTCAAACAGAAACAATTGCTCTTTCCATTCACTAGCCATTCCCAATGCTTAGCATAGTGTAAGTGCTTAATAAATGCTTGTTGACTTGATTGATCTGAGAAATATATTATGTAATATGCCAATGAGTGTCATGAAGCATTGGAGAATATAAATGAATAAGTGAAAGAATGAAAAGCATTTTTTAAACCTTATGTATCAAGGACTATGCTGAGTGCTGTGAATTTGAGGGGAAAAAGTGAAGGCAGTCCCTAAACTCTAGGAACTTATATTCTAATAATAATGGTTAGCATTCATATAGTGCTTTATGGTTTGCAAAACACTTTACATATTATCTTATTTGATCCTCATAGCAACTCTTGGAGGTAAGTGTGGCTATCATCCACACTGGAAACTGAAGCACAGAGAAGTTAAGTCAATTGATTAGGAACAGACAGCTTATAAGTGTCTGAGGCAGGATTTAATTTGAAAAGTTGTTGGGATGGATGAGTAAGGACATACTATTGTTTCAAAACTAAAAGTGGGGACAGGAAAAAAAAAGCAGCTGGTATAAGATTATAAGGGAGTAAAGCAAAGCATGGCTGGATCAGATGGCTTGATACAATGGGTAAATGTGAAAGTGTCAGACACAATAGAGTAATTTCTCTAGGATATGATCTCTAGTCTGGACAACAAGGTAGTTGGTGAGAAAGATGGTGGTCAAGAAAGTGAAAACTAATTCTCATCAGGACTAATTTAGCAACCAAGAGAGGCTTTCTCAATTCCTCAATTCATTATCTTAGGTGGAATTAATATTTTCACACAGGGTGTGCTCTTAGAAGTTCCTAAGTAGCAGACTACTTACTGCCAGCTATATTTTTCCTAATTACCTTGAGAAAGAAGCTGACAGAGCCAGCTGGTGGGATGGATGACAATCTTGTCACTGTCAAGTGATCAATGGACAGGTGCACTGTAGAAAATGAAAACCTGGGTCTGAACCAAATCATACCCTTGATAATAGGGCTGTTGCCCATAATGGGCAGCCAAATAGGGACAACTGTGAAAAAATGAACATAGAAAAAAACTCATTTAAATCATTTTGTTAAAACTCTAATAATGGGATACCGCAGCAAGAATCATATATTCCTACCCCTCTAAATCTCTTTCATTTCATAATAAGAATTAAAATTTCTGTTAGATTTTACCATCCACTGGAATTTTGGGCTCTATCCCTGAAACCATTCTATCATAGATGTTCCTCTTATTGGTGAATTTTCCTCTTACCTTAACTGGATTCAGCTTCCATTTCATATCTTAGCCATCATTTCCAAATACCTATTCTTCCTCTTTTAGCTCCTCTTTTCCATTCTGTCTTCCTTGATAGGAGGTAAGCTATTTGATAGCATGGGTTATCTTTATTTCTTTTATTCCCATCATCAATAATTAGTATTTAGTGCCTAGCACCTAGTAAATGTTTAATAAATGCTCTATCTATCCATTTCTTTGTTTCTATCTTGGTCTCTACCTCTCTTCCTTCCAATCCCTTATAAAAGTCCTGTCATATAGGTTGCATAGTGTTTATTATCTCTATTTTATAATTAAACAAATAAAAAAACTCAACAATCATACAATATGGCAAAATGTTGCATAATATCTGCTTGAAAGGAAAAGCAGTGGAATGAGAATTAAGAGACCTGGATTCTAGTCCTAATTCTTATATGAACTAGCTGTATTACCTAGGAAATTATTTTCTTTCTCTAGATAACAATATTTTCACTCCTCCAGTGAAGAGGTTTGACTAAGTAATCTCCAAGATCATTAGAGTTCCATTAACTCTTGGCTTGGAGCATTCACAGTTTACTAAACTTACAAGATGGTAGGCTAGAATGCATCTGTTAGTGAAGCAGATCATATATAATTCAACTTATACCTTCTGCCCAAATGGCAGGATTTTATCACCTTGTAGCTCTCCTTTTCTCTGAAAATGTTCTGGTCTCTTAATGTCCTTTCAAAAATGTGATTGTAATACTCTAGAAATAGTTTGATGAGGGCAGAATATTGTGAGGCTATTATTCCTCTCTCTCTCTCTCTCTCTCTCTCTCTCTCTCTCTCTCTCTCTCTCTCTCTCTCTTTCTCTCTCTTTCTTTATGTATATATATATATATATATACATATATGTATATATTCTATTAATGAATTTTATGATTTTATCACTATTTTGTATTCCTTTTGTGGTTAGGAATAGTCAGGGTCCAGAGGGAAGGCAGTGTAGAAACACTTAGATTTAAATCCATGATGGGAATAGCTCATTGTGAATTATATGTTGCATATAAAATGGAAAGTTAACAATTATAAATTAATCTGATTCCATATAGAAAGCCAAAATGTACAACCCTTATAAAAATCTGAATGAAGCCTGCTATGAAAGGATATTCTGTGCATCTACAATTCTATGATTCAGACACGGAAGGAATTATTGTCCCTATTTTATCTGAGATTGACAGAAGTTAAGTTACTTGCCCAGGACACACAGCTAGCTAGTGACAGAACCAGGTCAAGCATCCATGTCTTTTGACTTCTTGTTAAGTGTTCTTTTCATTATACTACATACACATGACTCCTCCATGATAGAATCAAGATAATTTTAGAGCTAGAAAGAACCTTAGGCATCATCTAATCCAAATCCTTCATTTTACAATTCCATGAAGACTGATAAACCAGATAATTGAGACCCAAAAGTGAATTCATCTGGCCCAATTCATACAACTTTGTTATCCTCATGGACTAAATTGACTAGAAAATTGGCAAATCTCTACTTACTCCTGTATTTTATAGAAGCTATTGGGAACTGCAGCTTGCAATTAATCCCAGAAATTCCTGAGAGAAAAGATGTGAAAGCAGACTATCTCGTATATAAAGCTTTCTTCAGAGCACAACATTCCTATAAAATGGAAGAACCTTCACAAATGGAACCCTAACTCAGCATTGAAGTCTGATAAAACTTTAAGTAACTGGGTTTGTCAATAGTCAAGGGAGAGATGCTTTTGCTGACTCAGCAGCAGCATCATTTAGGGGAACGAAAGAAGAAAACTACCAGAATTATAAAAGTATTTTGGAAACCAAATGAAATCAGAGACTTGCAAAAAGATAGATTCATTAAAGATTGACATTAATGAAGGTAGAGGGTTCAAGGGTTTGGTTTCAATAAGAAACAATCATCCTTTAAACACTAATTTATTAGGCTAAAGTCTTATTCATGGCCAACTCATAGAGGATAAATAGATAAAGGAAGGGATGAGGATGGAGAAGAAACTGGCATAAAGATACTTATCATTCTATAGTTTGGTTCATCCATTGTATGGAACCATCCCTAATGTTTGCAGAGAGTTTTGCAATTTGCAAAATGCTTTCATTGATATGAGAGTGTTTGATCCCCAAAAGGCCTCAGAAGAGTAAGAAGGATTAGGGGAAAGTAAATGGACCAAGATTTCATTTATTCGGGGAATTCCTACAAGAAGAAATTCTTCTACCAATGAAGGTGTCCACTTTCTTAGCACTTGGAAATCCTAGACAGTTACTTAATTCAAGATGTCAAATACTCAGCTGTAAGCCACGATCCTCCTGGATGTTGTCTAAATCAAATTAAAATATAACTGGGAAATATTTACAAAATAAATTAAAAAACCAATAAAACGTAGACGATGTTAACATGTGATTTTCTTAAGACAATGTGTGGCCTGTAGGAATCCTTCTGGATGGTTTTGTGACTCCCACTAATTCCCTCTTCTATTTCAGTTTAATAGGCTAGAACACTTCAAGGTTAAGTGATTTGCTCAGATCTTGAACTCAGATCCAAGGTTAGGTCTTAATCTACTACATTACACTGTCTTTCAAGATAAGAAGGCAGAATTGTCACCATCATACAGAGAGTTGAATTACTTGTTTAAGTCCATTTAGTTACAAACTGGAGCATTATCCCATAATACTCTTATGTTCCATCTGACATTTCCTTCCCTGGAATATCCATTAAGATCATAGAATCATAGATAAAAACATTGAGAAAGTCATCTTAGAAGTCATCTAGAGGCATCATGGGATATTACAGAATAGTAAAATAGCTGTAAGATGAAGATGTTGGACCATATAACCTCTGAGATCTCCTTCAGTTGTAAATTTACTAGCTCAGTCCTCTCATAGCTATTGTGTCAGGGCTGGGATCCAAGTCTAGCTCCCACCAGTTCCTAACCTAGCAGTCCTTCTACTCTATCCTGTTGACCTGGGTTCCCCAACTTTGCTCCTACTGTTCTTTCTACCTGGAATACCCCCTTCGACCTTCATCTACTGAAACTCCGACTAACACAATTCAAATGCTTCCTTTTACATGAAACTTTTTCCTTATTGCCTTAATCAATATGACCTTCCACCTTGAATTTCACAAAACAACAATAGATCAAATCCCAAAGCATTTTAAAGTTTATAATGCATTTTTCTCACAACATTCCCATGATGCAGATGGAAGCTCAGTGATTTGTCCCAGATCATAAAGATAACATCAAAGCTGGAATTTAATTATGAGTCTTCTCACTTCAAGACCAGAACACTTATTACTTCATTGCATTCACAGAAAACTTCGTAGCCTTTCTATTGCTCTTTAAAAAAAAAAAAAAAACCTGTAATTTCTCTGGTGTAAAGACCTTCCTGATGAGGAAAGTCTCCAAATCAAGATGAGTCTCTGCTTTGCCATTTTTTATCTGAGAGCACTGCTAAAGACACTGAGGAGCACTGAGAGGGTAAGTGAATTGCAAGTCTCATACAGGCAAGTATGTGTCAGGATACCAATCCAAGTTCTTTCTAGCTCTGAAGCTCTCTCTCTAGCCACTGTACCTTTTATGTAGTCTGTGACATTATTATATATCTTAATTGTTTTTGTATGTACCTTATACCAGTAATTCTTTAATACTTCAAGGATTGCTTGACCTGTGAGTTCTGAGCTTCTTCAGGCTAAGCACAGTAAGTCTAGGATCACGATGATGAGTCCCTGGGAGTGAGAGGGACCACTAGACTGCCTAAAAAAAGGACAAACTGACTCAAGCTGGAAAAGAGAGTAGATTAAAGTTCTGACGATGATCAGCAAAGAGATCAATTCATGAGTGGTAAATGTACTTCCAGCCTGGGAAAGATAGAGAGATCAAGTTTCAAAAATTGGCAATAACAAGAAATTTAAAATATTAATAAACTGTTGTGAGACACATAGATCCCTCCATGAACAATACTTAGATCTTTTTCCAGAGCTTAGAATCCATTGGCACAGACTTCCAAAACTTCAAGTCCCTTTCATACCAGAATGAGTTCTGCATTTGATGCTCATAATAAACCTGTAAACGAAATACTAAAGATATCATCAAGTCCTTTTTATAGATGTGCTACCTGAGGCTCAGAGAGGTTAGAAGAATTGCCACAATTAAACAGTTAACATCTGAGGATAGAATTTAAATCCAGCTCTCTTCCAAGTTCAACACTCATCATTATCAAATTGGAGAAATAGTTTCTTCAACCTGCAAACTTTTCCTTTTCTTTTAGTATCTTAAAAAATAGATTTGAGGACTCAAGAGTTTGGCATTTAATATGTGATTCTACTTGCCCTTTTTACTCCATAACATTTTTACCTACCTTAACTATACTCCATGCCTACCCCAGCACTCTATATAGTAAGTGTTGTTATTGTTCTGCTGTCATTTCTAATTCTGTCTGATTATTCTTGACTTCCTTTGGAGTTTTCTCGGCAAAAACACTGGAGTGGTTTGCCAGCTCATCATTTTAAAGATGAAGAAACTGAGGCAAACAGATTTAAGTGCCTTGGCCAAAGTAACACAGCAAGGAAGTGTCTGAGGTTGGATTTGAACACAGGAAGATGATTATTTCTGATATGAGCCTTAAACTCTAGCTACAATGCCACCTAACTGAATATAGTAGACACTTATTACATATTTGCTAATTTGATTTGAACTGAACTAAATTGAATCACACAAGAGTCAAACAATGAATTAGTAAGCCAGGACTACAAAATTTGCATCCCCTGCACCCTAGAACACCATTCTACACTCTGGACCATATGTCTGCCATCATACACAGTGAGTTACTTGACAAAAATGAAGCCGTAGCAAACTGAACAAAGGAAACACCTTTTTCCAAGAATGTGGAATTCCTCCTAGCTAATGGGATATAAAATTTGGAGAGAAGTAAAACTCCTCCCTTTCACACCATCCCCTCCCCATTAAGTCTTTTCTGAGAGTAATGTAACTAGATCAAAGAAAAATAGGTGAGCTTTCAATAGTATGCACAAGGGATAAAAGCAAAATACAAACTATTCGTGGAGAAAGTTTAAAAACAAAGAAGGGAGATGCAAGGATACATGAGAGAACCTGAAATACTAGATACAGAGACAGATCTAAGAGCACATACAGAACAGATTCAAAGGGTTATATAGGAGAGAATGAGGAATATAACATAGCTTTTTCAAGTAAGCAGGTTAGGAGAGGTCAAAGAAGTGGAGAGTAAGGAAGAATTCTGACAAGTAGGGAGGAAATGTATGGGCAGGAAAATAGGGCCCTCAACAAGAAGTTTTGTTTTCATTTTATTTTATTTTAATTGGCAAGAAAGTTCGACCTTACTCAAGTTAAAGATTTTATGTTAACCAAGAAATCGATAGGTGACTATTGTAGTTCAGAGTGGGGGAAAATATCCCATGTTATAAGTCAAATGGCTTTAGTAAGGGTAAGGAAACAAAAGCAAAAAAATTTTTTTGAGAAATTGCCACTTTAAAAAAAAAATTAGAGAATTGCCAGAAGCAATTTGGTCCTCCTGATGAATCAAGGCAACATGAGGATCAAGGCCATAGGTCATGCCACCAAGACCAAAAGCAATGGAATTTGGTCACTTGAGATAGAGGAATGTTCTCTTCAAGCCCTTATTCTTCTTGTTTTTCCTTATCCTTCATTACCTGACTTACCTTACCTACTTAATGGGAATCTGGGTATCTAATTTGTGGCTTCTTCGGTCAAATGCCAAAGGGCATTGACATTTGTAGGTAATATCCTGGGGTAAAGTGATAGCTCATCTGTGAATTTTAAACTATCTAGCTAAGCAATATATAATTTTAAAAAGCAACAATTACTCAGTAAATAAAAATCCTAAAAATTTTAATTCTTCATGATTGTATGGAAGGGACTCTAGATTCTTAAAAACTATGTTGGAAAAACAAATTCTGGCAGATATTATGAAGCTGCAAGTTGTTAAAAAACTGTCTGGCTACAGATTGTACTTGTTGTCTAAGGTTCAAACTAGCTAACCACAGAGACACTCGTCATCAGAAGGTGACTGATGCTTTGTCCATTTAAAAAGTGAAAAATAGTCTTCAGTGTCATGTTACTATCCCCCCAATATGCTTGCATAGACAGACAGACAGATAGACAGACAGACAGACACACACACACACATACACACACCCCTGCCCCTTTTACTTCTATAGTGAAAATGATGAAATGGGTACATATGGCAATAGGACATATTAGGCATTAAGAATTTATGTATAGGTGGCAGCTAGGTGGTGCAGTGGATAGAGCACCAGCTCTGAAGTCAGGAGGACCCAAGTTCAAATCTGGTCTTAGACACTTAACACTTCCTAGCTGTGTGATCCTGGGCAAGTCATTGAACCCTAATTGCCTCGGGGTGAGGGGGAGAAAGAATTTTTTTACATATTATATTCCCCACTAGAATGTAATCTGCTTGATGTTAGGGGCAATTTATCTTTATAAATTCATTATCTAGTATAAGGACTTATAAATAATAAATGATTAAAAATATTTTATTTGCTTCTGAAGTAAGAATAGTGTCCTTTTTAAAATCATAAGCAAATTAGAGACGTATGGAATATTTTTGTTGTCAGATCTATGGAAAAGAGAATTTGAGACCTAACATGAGGTACAGAGATTCATAGGAAGTAAAATGGATAAATATGATTACATTAAATTTAAAAGGTTTTCAATAAACAAAACCAATGGAGAAAAAATTGGAAAGAACATAAGAAAATAAAGGAAAATTTTTATAGCAAGTTTCTCTGATAAAGGCCTCATTTTTCAAATAATAGAGGAACTAAGTCAAATTTATAGAAATAATCCATTGTTTAGTTGGTAAATTGGTCAAAGGATATGAACAAGCAGTTTTCAGAAGAAAAAAATCAAAACTATCTATAGTCTATAAAAATGCTCTAAATCATTATTGATTAGAGAAATACAAATTAAAACAACTCACCTATGAGATTGACTAACATTGTAGAAAAGAAAAATGACAAACGCTGGAGGGGATATGAAAAAAAAAATAGGACACTGATTTACTGCTCATGGATTTGTGAAGTGGTTCAACCATTTTGGGCAGCTAGATAGCACAATGGATGGAATTCCAGGCCTGAAGTCAGGAAGATTCACTTTCCTGAATTCAAATCTCACCTCAGATATTTCCTAGCCATATGACCCTGGATAAATCACTTAACCATTTGCCTATATCTATAAAATAAGCTGAAGAAGGAACAAGAAGTCACTATAGTATCTTTGCCAAGAAAACTCCAAATAGGGTCACACAAAGAATATGATGTAACTGAATCAAGTGCAATGACAACTAACTATGTCAAAAGGGCTATAAAACCATACATATTTTTTGGCTTTGCAACATTACTACTACTGTATCCTGTAATGTCCAGGCTAGCTTTCTGGAGGTTCTTCAGACAGGTCTCAGCAGGATAGTCACCATGAGGATGGTCAGGAATAGAGTCTAAAGTCTTTATTGTCTCCTTCACAGTCTGTTCACCTGACAAACTGACTCTGTCCCCAGTCTTGATCTTAGTGGAGGAGTAAAGTAGCCAGGAAAGCCCCCAGGAGGATGGTCAAAGATAGAATGTCTCATTTCCAGTCTTCTCAGCCCTTAAATACTCTATTACAATCACATCATTACAGCATACTGAGTATATATGTGAACTAGAGAACCATTACATCACCATACTAAATACTAAATATATGTAAACTAGAGAACCATCAGAAATTGAGTCACAGAGAAGTTAATATACTCCCTCCCTAAACTAAGATATTCATTCTGAATATATTATACCTATGCTGCAATTATGTTTCCCTGTCATCTCTCCTATTAGAATGTAAGACCCTTTAGCTCAGGGTTTTATTCACATGTGTCTTTGCATTTTCAGTTCTCAGTATAGTACTTGGCTTATTGCCTAAGGACATAAAAATTAAGTCACAGAGGAAAGATTTGAACTCTGGTACTCTGATACAATGACCTATTAGCAAATTTATTTATTGATATTCTAAATGTGAGACTTCTAACTAAGGTGAAGAAAATTATTGACGACTTTGTTGTAAGAAAACAATCAAATTTGCATTGACTGTGGATAAAAACAGAAAGAGTTAGAAAGTTACAACCAAACTGTTCCATGCTGACGCTTGATACTTTCTTATTGCAATACAAATGTGAGTCTTGGTGACCCAGACTTTTCCAAATAATTTTCTGCATTTGATAATATCATTACATCTACATAATTAAGAAAAATGTGTGAAGAATGTCATAGCCTACTTTACTTACAGCTTGTAATTTTTTTTTCAAGAATTTGACTCAATAGAGCACAAAGCCACCTTAAAGGCTCTCTTCTTATAATTATTTGAAGAACTATTATGTAAAATCGAGATGAGAATTAATTGCTTGTATAGAACTATTAACATAAGAAAAGATTCCATGATTAATTCTAATTTTAATGATTTTAATGAATTTAATTCTAATTTTAATGATGTAATCCTAATTTTAAAAATATCCTCTGATCATTAACATTAAGAAATTGATAAAACAAGGAGACATATCTCACCAAAAAGTATTTGTACCATAGCAACATGGGTAATGTAATAGATACAAGATCCTTATGGAAGAAGTTTTACTGAATAAAAGGTGAGTCATTCCAACTGCCAGTGTCTGAATGTAAGGATCGGAGGATTTCATCAAACCAAATAACATAGGGCCTCCTAAATGATATTCATGATTACTCAAATTAAGTCAGACAACCACACCATACAACAAATACTAAAAGCATGACTAAGTACAGACTAAGTAGCATGCAGTTACAGGGCTGCTCTATCTAGTACTTGTACTGGAAATGGAAAATGATTCAGGTCCAAAACTGAATAGGTGGAAGAGAGCATACAGCATTTGTTTTTAAAAATGACAAACTGAATATGACAAAAAAGAAAAACATTGGATGTTAGAGGGAATGTGGGAAAATCAGGGCACTAATGCATTATTGGTGGAGTTATAAACTGATTCAACCATTGTGGAAAGCAATTTGAAACTATGCCCAAAGGGATATGAACTGTGCATAACCTTTGATCCAGTAATATACCTATTAAGTCTATGACCCAAAAACATCCAGAAAAGAAAGGATCTATTTTTGCAAAAATATTTATAAAAACTCTTTTTGTGGTGGCTAAGAATTAGAAATAAATTCCTATCAAATTATCCTATTATTAAACAAGCCTTACTATGTAATTGTAATGGAGTATTATTATGCTATAAAAAATGAGAAGTACAATGATTTCTGAAAAACTTGAAAAGACATATAAGAACTGATGCTGAGTGAGGTGAATAGAATCAGGACAACACAGTAGCAGCAATATTATTTGATGAAAAACTGTGAATGACTTAGCTATTCTCATCAAAACAATGATCCAAGACGATCCCAAAGGATAAAATGATAAAGTATACTCTACCTTCAGAGAAAGAACTGGTATTGTTTGATTACAGACTGAAGCAGGCTATTTTTCATTTACTTTCTTTCATTTTTTTCTTTTGTTCAAGTCTTCTTGTACAAAATGACTAACATGGAAATGTTTCACATAAGTGCATATGTGAAACCTTTATCTGATTATGTACCATCTTAGAGAAGCAAAAGGGAGGAAAGAAGGGAAGTATAAAATTTGGAACTCAAAACTTTAAATAAAAATGTTAAAAAATGAAAAAAACAAACTATGAAAGTAAATACCACATTACAAACTGATAAGCTGTTCACTAAAATAATTCAATTCAGCTCAACACAAGTGTTCTTGTAGTAGGGCTATGAATCTTCTAATATGGCTCTAATAGCAATTGAAAGTTGTGAGTGACCAGAAGTAAGGTGAAAAACACACATTTCCAAATATAATCTGCATGTAAGAAGTGGCGAGAGGGATAGGCAACTATCTGAGGATGTGAGATTTTATCATCACGAGGAATTCCTGGATTAGGGAGCTCCTTCCGTCTAAAAATATGGAAAGCTAAGTGATTTACACAGAGTCACTCAGAATCAGAGGTAATCTTTTTGACTCTAATCCCAAAACTCTCTCTACTATGCCATGCTTCATAAAAATGTCATCAAAGTAATATGTAGTCAGAAAGGAAGTCATTTAGCAAGTATGACAGATAATGAGTAGACATCCTAAGGATTTCACTGGTACCTAAAAATTAAATTATAGATACATACATACACATACACATACACACACACACACACACACAAATAACATGTGTATGTATATATGTAATATATATTTTTATCTTTCTCTATCTGTCCACTAATACACATGTTTTCTACAGACACTGACAAAGGTCCTTCAAGATAAAAAAACATAAATGGGTTATAATATGCACTGAAAGAGGGAAAATATATCTACACTGATGAGATGATAAAGCCCCCGAAATATTAGAGTACAAAATTATTTAAGACACTTCAATTTTTACCAAGAATACCAAGAAATATGTATTTAGTGTCTGCTTTCTTCAGAGACTATGCTAGGTGGTGGGACAGGTATAGTATTACAGTAAGTGATAGTCCCTTTCCCCATAAACATTATACATTAATTGGTAAGACACAAAAATAATGCTGAGGAATACCATGAGACCCTTAGGAATGAACATCCCTGATTATTATTGTACATATGTTATATGCCCTGTCTTCATTAGTATTTTGTGATTCTATGTCACTTGTACTGAAGGCTAGGCATATTCTCCCTAGCCTAATATTATGTCTCTGAGTAAGGCACAAAAAACTACAGGGGTGGTGAGTCTGAGGAGAGATGCATTACTGGTGTTCCAAAGCAAAAAGAACCACAACTGGTCAAAGGAATCTGTAATTTGAATTTGCAAGAGATCTTAACAATTAAATCCAATCTATTTGTTCTGAAGATGAAGAACCTGAAGTTCCAAACAGAGATGATTTATCCAAGATCACACTGATAATAATTTGTAGGAGATGTAAGGAATGTTTAGGGAGACTAGCATCTCTGGTATGAATCCTTTTCAGGGCTCTCACCCACCTTCTGTGTCTAGCTTTCCTCCTCAATTCTTACCTGTGATTCCAAATGTTTACATCCTAGTAAAATCGTCTCGGGCAGACAGACTAAATGAGGTTGAGGGTAACCAAGAGACTTCAAATCCTTCAGTGAGTTAGAGGAATGTCTACCCCCAAGCATGTGAAGGCATTTCCCTGGTAGAATAAGTGGATGAGATCAATTTGTTTCAATAATCATAAAGGTAGGCAGTGCTATTGCCTAAATGGTGAAGACAAGAGGTGATAGGATGGAAAAATAATTAGTGGAATGGATAAGATAAACAGAGATTATATTTCCACATCCCTGAAAACTGGAATGAGAAAGAGAAGATTCCCTTGAAAGCTGAGCCAGGTAAGTTTATTGGATTGAATTTAGAACCAATAAAAGGAAGTCCTACTCCACACAGCAGGGAGTAAACTTATGGAACCTGTTATCCCAAGAGCGAACATTTAAATAGATACCAAACTTGTTTAGATAAATTCTGAGAAGACAGAGCTGTAAAAAGGGTACAATCCTTTGAGTTTTTTGTGGATTGGAGCCATATAAGAGAAGACAGTTTGGATTCGAATAACAGGCTCATAAAATCAAGACAGTGTTGTGCTTTGAAATTTAGCCAGATACAGATGAACATGTGTGCTTTTTTCTTTTTCTTTTTCTTACAGCCGAAATATTACTAAACAAGAAGCATTATATGGAGGACGGGACAGTTACAGGAACAGTAGGTAGAATGATGGATTTAAGAGTCAGGATACCTAAGTTTAAATTTTACCTCAGACATTTACTAGCTTTGTGACTCTGGGCAAATCACTTTAACACTTGGTCTCAGTTTCTCTATCTGCAAAATGGTGATAATATAGCACCTAGCTCTCTAGGCTACTGCAAAGATCAACAGAAAATATATACTTAAAGTGTTTGGCAAACCTTAAAGAGCTATATAATTGCTAGTAACTATTGCTATTATTATTATTAATTACAATACAGTATATTGGATAAATCATATGAGTGACTGTTAGAAAAAAAAAGATAGGAATCTCAATTTTTCCATTTACTAATTGAGAGATCTTGAGCATATCAATTCTAATTCCTCATTTACAAAATGGGAATCATAATATCTATGCTACCTACCTCACAAATTTGTAATGAAGAACATGCTTTGTAAAATCAAAATACACAATAGAAATGTCAGTTATTAATTTTTAATAAAGTTCACTTAGTATTCAAAATATTATGACATCCTAATATTAATTTCATATGAAAGTTATTTTGTTTTTATTTTACAATATACACCTAGATTTCTTGTTAATTTACATTTGAGATCCTTCTCTAGACTCTTAGCTCTAGAGGTAATGAGGTGGAATAATAGTTAGAGAACGAGAACTGAAGTCTGAAATCAAATCTAGGCTCAAGACACTGTGTGATCTTGATCAAGTCACTTCTCAAGTGAGGGAATGGTTATAATAATAATGTGTCTCTTGTAGAATTGCAGTGAGGATTAAACAAGAATATTTCTAAAGCCCTTAGCATGTGCCTGATACATAGCAGGTACTATATAAATCCTTATTTCTCTATCTGGAAACTCCCTGATATGAAATCATAGGCAATTTAGACTTCTAAGGGAATTTCCAAATGATTTAATCCAGTCTCCTCATTAAGACCTGAAAAAGCAAAGTCATTTGCCCAAAGTCAAACAGATATTAGCTTCAGACATAGCCAGTCAAAACTGTCTTAGGATCATAGATCATAATTCAATTTAACAAGCACTTATTAGTGCCTACTATGTTCTAGATTCTGTGTTAGGTTTTGGGAATACACAGACAGAAAATGAAATTGCTCTTGTCTCTAAGGAATTTACATTTTACTGAAGAAAAATACAGACATATTTGAAACAAACTATGTATCAATAAATTTAAGGTATTTTCCTAGCACCTTCTTAGCCTCCTGCCTCATTCTATGCCCTTTACCATGCCTCAACTGCTTGCTTATCCTTCCCCCTCAGCATTCCATTGGTGAGTTCTACTGTGAACTGACATTTTGAGAAAGTGCCCAAGACAGTCAGCATTCTTTTTTCATACAGATACCTCCACCTATTCCTTTCTTTCAACTCTTCTTTTATGTGTTGTTTTCCCCCATCATAATGCAGATTCCTTGAGGGAAGGGTCCAGCTTTTTTTATGTTTGTTTGTTTGTTTTTATATTCCCACGATGTAAGCTTAATAAATATTTGTGCACTTATCTTGAATTTTTTGGGCCAATAACAATTGAGAGAACATTTATCAATTATGTTTTAATCTGTTTCTGGAGATTTGTAGGTCACATATGGCCTGCAGGCAGTGAGTATGATCCCTTACACTAGATGACCCTGGGCAAATAGCTTATTTTGCCTGGGATTCTACTTTTCAAGTCTGAGATTCTAAGACCAGCATCTGCAACACTTTTGAGAGAGTAGGGAAATTAATGGCATCAATAACGAATAAAACCTAGAGGGAAAGGATTTGGCAATTAGCTAAGATCAACTAGTCTACCTATCTCATTGGGTAGAAGAGTCAGAATCCTTAGCTTAAAATCTATCTTCTAGTTAATTAATCCTGGAGAAGGCACTTAATCCTTCTGAGCCTCATTTATTCATTAGTAAAATGATACTTATGTGACCTAGCTCATGAGATTGTTGTGAAGAAAAAAACATAATGAATTATAAAGGTCTATACAAATTGAGTTATCATCATTTTTATAATTATTGTTTTTAATATAATTATTACTACTACAGAGGAGAAAACCAAGCCATAAAAAGAAGTCACTTGCATGTAGGAAGTGACAGACCTGGTACTGAAGACTTCACATATGCCCCCATATCCTATCAGATACAGGAATTAACACAAAAACAATTAAAGGATTTTCTGCCCAGAGGGAGAAGAACAAGAATTGTTAAGATCACCTTTCAAGAGAGTAGAGTTAAGATGGGGTAGAAATAGCACTGCCTTGCCTGAGCTCCCCCCAAACCTTTCAACACCTTTGTATAATGCCATCTCTTGCCCAGCCCTCCTCACTTAAATCCAATTCACTGACAAGTCATGGCATCACTTCCCTGATATCATGGTACTCTTCAAGAACAAAGGACAAACAACAACAATAATTCCTTTTTTTAAAATTTTTATTTAATAATTACTTTATATTGATAGAATCCATGCCAGGGTAATTTTTTTTTACAACATTATCCCTTGCACTCATTTCTGTTCCGATTTTTCCCCTCCCTCCCTCCACCCCCTCCCCTAGATGGCAAGCAGTCCTATATATGTTAGATATGAACAACAATAATTTCTGAAGTGGCTGAACCCACAAAAGGTCGGCATGAAATAATTTTCTAGTCAAAGACAATTTAGAAGGCCAGAAGCAAAGCTCTGTTGTGCCAGGGTAAGAGTGGCACAAAACCCACTGCAGAAACCTTGGGCAGACGTTGGAAGCCACTGAAACAGCAGCAGCTACTTCCAAAGCTGTCACAGTAAGAGACAGATAGTAAGAGAGCTGAACAACCAGTCAGAAGGAGATGACAAGGGTCTTTTTGCTAATGTTGGGGGGCAGGATTCTATTGCTTTGCCCATACTCAGATTCAGTTCATAATACTAGATGGCAAACTCAGGGTGAAAAGTGGAGTGGGAATCCTCATTACAGGGCAGAAAAGAGTACTTGTGGTCACTCACAGATCAGAGCATAGGCCAAGATGGTAATAAATACACCTGTCCTTAGATCATACCACTTTGGAAGAACTGAAGACTTATAAGTACCTAGAAATATCTCAGAAAATAGTTATACAAAACCCCTAAAGCTTGGGACAGTACGCCCTTGACCCTGGAAGCAGAGCCCAAAGCAAGGAGTTAAAAGTCAAGAAATAGACTGGAAAAATGAGCAAGCAACAGAAAAAGATTCTGACTATAAAAACTTACTATGGTGACAAGGAAGATCAAGCACACACCTAGAAGAAGATAACAAAGTCAAAGACCCTATATCTAAAAATTTCAAGAAAAATGTGAATTGGTCTCAGGCTATGGATGAGCTCAAAAATGATTTTGAAAATCAAGCAAGAGAGGTAGAGGGAAAAATGGGAAGAGAAATGAGAAAGATACAAGAAAGTCACGAAAAAAATGATCAACAGCTTGGTAAAGGAGACACAAAAATACTGAAAAAAATAACATTTAAAAAATGTACAGTAAAGTAGTAAAGGAGGTACAAAAAGCCAATGAGAAGAATGTTTTGAAAAAGAAAAATTAGTCAAATGGAAAAAGAGGCACAAAAATTCATTGAAGAAAAAACCTCCTTAACAACAAAACAAAAACAAAGAATGAAAGAAAAAGAAGTTAATGTGAAGAATCTCATTGGAAAAACAACTGATCTGGAAAGTAGATCCAGGAAAACTTCTTCATTTTAAAATTATTGGACTATACTGAATGTCATGATTAAAAAATAGAGTCTAGACATCATCTTTCAAAAAATTATCAAGGCAAACTGTCCTGATATTCTTGAACCAGAGGATAAAATAAAAATTGAAAGAATGCACTGATCACCTCCTGAAAGAGATCCCCAAACAAAAACTCCAAGGAATATTACAGCCAAATTTCAGAGGTCCCATGTAGAAGAGAAAATACTGTAAGCAGCCAGTTTAAAAAAATTCAAATATTGTGGAGCAAGACTAACACAGATTTAGCAGTTTCTATAATAAAAAATCAAAAGGCTTGGAATATGATATTAAAATATGAAAAGGTAGTCCACACTAATGAAAAAGATCACAGGGGGTCACTTTCTCACTACTTCATTTTAAGAAGACTGTTTTGTCTATCCCTAGAGATCTCTGTGCCTCTTGTTCCCTCATCACCAGTACAGTGGAAAGAATATTGGAGTAGGTATTAAGAGACCAGGGTTCTCATTTCATATTTGTCATTAATATTGACAATGGTCACAACATAAACAAATAAAATATATAAGTAAATAAGTGAAAGAATAAATGAGTAAAAATTAAAAGAGTGGAAGGTAGTCTGATCAGCATTTGTAAAACTTTTTGATGTCAGGAACCCTTACACTATTAAATATGATTAAGAACACCACCACCACCACCCCAGTCTCCAAAAGATTTTACTCATATAGATTACATCTATCAATAATAACCACATTAGAAATGAAAACAATTTAGTATCATAAAAAATACTTTGACCTGGTGATCCCCTTAAAAACATCGTAGAGACACGCAGGATTTTCCATAACACATTTTGAGAACAGGTAGTTTGGACCATCTCTGAGGTTCTACCGGGTCCCAGCACTGAAGAGTTTACTGATCTCCCTTTTGAGCTCTAACAGAGTTCTCTCTCACTCTGGTATTCTGTTTCCAGCACTTTGAAGTCCTTTCTCACTCTGACATTCTGTGATCCTGACATCAGCAGGGCTCGGCAGGTACCGAGAAGATGTCTGCCTGTGTTTTCCCCATGCAGCGGAGTCCTGGAAATCTGCATATGGTTTCTGCAGGTGTCAATCAGCTTGCATGAGACTTGAGCAGCAGCTAATTGTACAGCAGGCAGGTGTCATTAACTCGTTAACCTGAAGTTTTCTTTCTTAATGGAAAAAGAGTTTGTGAATGATTTTGGATGAACCAAGTTTGACTTTGACATTTTCCTTTCAATTATTCCCACTTATTGTCCTGTGCTGCTGGTTGACTTGTGTGTTGTTTTTAATTCAGGAAATGCACATGATGAATCTAAAAACTTTCTCTCGTAGAGGCAAAGCACAATGTCTTTCCCCTCAAAGCATCCAGCTTCTGAGGGCCCCCTGAACTGATCTTCTTTCTAAAAGAAAATTCTTGAACCCTCCATCTCCATCCCTACCTCCAGGTGGTTATTGTATTTCTATGTATCCTTTTGATCTGTCTTTGTTTATCTGTAAGTGCTTCAGGATAGGGGCTGCTCCTTTAATGTTATTATGAATCCTATGGACATGGCTCCTCTGAATAGTAATTTACACATTTCACTATGATGGCCCATAGAGAAACTCAGGGTGTTTGTCTCAAATAAGCTGTTTCAAAGGATGTTCACCAAAGTCAATGCCTCTGCTTCTCTGCTTTTAGGGTTTTTTAAATTATACCACACTGTAGTATCCCCGGCTTCATCAATGACGACATCATCATCCCAGTAATGAATCTGGAGTCATCTCTGATTACTCATCTCCCTCCAATCCCCTATATCCAACCAATAACCAAGATTTACTGACTCTCTCTCTCTCTCTTCTCTCTCTCTCTTTCTTCCCTCTCTCTTCTCTCTCTCTGTCTCCTCTCTGTTCTCTGTCTCTCTCTCTGTCTCTCTCTCTCTCTGTTCTCTCTCTGTCTCTGTTTCTCTCTCTCTGTCTCTGTCTCTCTCTGTCTCTCTCTCTGTCTCTGTTTCTCTCTCTCCCTCTCTCTGTCTCTCTCTCTCTGTGTCTGTCTCTCTCTCTGTTTCTCTCTCTCTCTCTCTGTCTCTGTATCTCTCTCTGTCTCTCTATCTCTGTTTCTCTCTCTCTCTCTCTCTGTGTCTGTATCTCTCTCTGTCTCTGTCTCTCTATCTCTGTTTCTCTCTCTCCCTCCCTCTCTCTCTCTCTCTCTTTCTCTCTCTCTCTTTCTTTCTACTCCCTCCCCTCTCCCTCTCCTCTTTCTTTCTCCTCTCTCCATTTTCTTCTGAATTCATACTTTTCTATTCCTACCACCATAACTGAAGGTTAAGCCTTTATTATATCTTATCTAGATTATTGCTATAGCTGATATCCATCTCTCTTCATCCAGCTTCTCCTCCTATCTACCCATTATGACTTACATCCAGATTGGCCCAGCCTAATGTTATGTACACATAACACATAACACATGAGTCACTCAATTCAGCAAACACTGAAGTGTAAGGTACTGTACTAGGGTTCAGAGAACACACAAATATCCTTGCCCTAAAGAAGCTTATATTCTCTTGTAGGGATGCAATATCCACACAGAAAAAGAAATAGAAGCTCTAACAATCAAGATCAGGGAATTCCTCCCATTGGAGGTGGTATCTGATTTGAGCCTTGAAGAATTCATAATTTTTTTCTTTTTTTTTTCTTTTTTTTTTTTGTTGAGGCAATTGGGGTTAAGTGATTTGCCCAGGGTCACACAGCTAAGGCATGTTAAATGTCTAAGACCAGATTTGAACTCAGGGCCTCCTGACTTCAGGGCTGGGGCTCTGTCCACTGTGCCACCTAGCTGCCCCCAAGAATGTATAATTTCTAATTAGTACAACTGAGAATGGGATGTTTTCCAGAGATGTGAGATAGCATGTACAAAAGGGCAGAGCTGAGAATTAGAATGCATGCTCTGAAAAGAGCAAGTAATCTAGTTGTCTAAAAAGCAGATTAATAGTCTGGAAAGGTATGCTGAAGTCCATATAGAGTTTTCAGGCCAAGATGGGAAGTTTATATTTTTACCTCAAAAATTTTCAATGGCTCTAAATGGAGAGCCTACAAGTAAAACCCCACAATCTTATCCTGGCATTTGCAGGCCATAATAATGTGTCCCTCTTTCACCTTTCCATAGTTAATTCAAACTTCTCTTGTCCTGCTCTCATATATAATTGAACTTATTTGCCACTCCCACCACCAAAAAACATTTCACAAATATATCCCATAAGACTTGGATTCAAAAACTTTGTTCAGGTATTTCCTATTCTTTATTTTTCTATTTTCATTCATTGGTATCTCCCCCATTCTTTGATCCCCATTTGACTTGGTATTTCATGCATCTCAAAATTATTGAGCATCCATTCTATGAAATATATCTTAGATGTTCTGTGAAACTCTGGCCTGGGTGCTTGGAAAATAAATATGGAAAATAAAAATGAAAAAGTTTCCATTCTCTGTATCATGCAACTTGCTATGCAATAGTGGATGATGGAATCTTTGTGCAACAAAGAATGCTAAAAGATATACTATGATTATCCCAAAGGAGAAATCTAGACAAAGGCCTTTAGGAAATTTTTAGGAGAGAATTCTCCCTTGCAGTGGAAGAAGATGGCACCCAATACGGGCCCTAAAAAGAGAAGGATATCAATAGGCAGAGATTATTTGGAGTTCACTATCAAGGCAGGAGAGCACAGGATTAGGGGAGTTAACAATTACTGGTCCAGTTTAGTTGTAACATAGAATACATGGGGCATAGTGAATAAAGACTCATAAAGGAGAACAGAGACAGACATTAGAGGGTTTTAAATGCCACCCTAACAAAATTATACTTCATACTAGAGGCTCCCTGGAAGATTTCATTTCATTGCAAAATAATCTCAGAATTGAAAGAGACCTAAAGGGTCCTTTAGTCCATCTCTTACCCTTGCCCTAAGTATAGATCCTCTTTAAAGGGATACTAATCACACTATTCTTGTAAGGGTAAGAACACTGGAATTGGATTCAAGAAACCTGGAGTCTCGTTTTTACTCTATTACTTTGTACCTCAGAAGGCAAATAATTGTAGAAACTCTAAAAGAGAAGATACTTAGTCTAACTTTGTAATTGTATATAGATAAAAAAATTAAGGCTTAGCTAGAGTGGAAATGTGACTTAGTCACAATCCTTCAGATAGTAAGTGGTAGAGGTGGATTAGGTTTTCTGATGGACTCCCTGACTAAAGTGTCACCACCAAAACACAGATTCTCAGCCTTTTTTCACACCTGAAACAACAGTTCACTAAGGAATTTTTTGTACCTAAAATGGACCTTACTTTCACTGGATAAAAACGAAACTGTTATTCAATCCTGGAGTAATCCCCAAGGTTACCTCTCATGCAAATGTGTCACATACAAAGTTTTTGCTGCTTCTGTTCCTTTTCCAGAGAAATATTCTTTGTCTGTTTTCCAAATTTTCATAGCAAGCTGAGTATACAATTGTCAAATGTGTTCTAAGTAAAATAACAATGATAATCACAAAAGATGTCATTTATGTAGCACTTTATGGTCCATGAAAGACATTACATTCACTTTCATCTGAAACTCACATGAGATCATAAATACAAATAGTAATTATTTAGCAAGTACAAGAATTAATATTATATATTAAAGGTGAAAAAATCTGAAGCTCAGTGATGCTCAATAGCTTACCAGAGGTCATACAATTAAAATTGGGAAGGCATTATTCAAATCCATATCTTCAGATCCCAAGGTCAATGACTCTATTATGTGAAGTTGCTGTGATTGACATATGCCTATGTTTGCATCTTTAATCATATTGGTTTGAGTATTCTCTCCACTGAGGCAAATCACCAACCCCCACCCAGATCATCCAAGAACCTTTGGGATTCTTGCTTATGTCTTTCTATAAATCTTCCACATCCACCCAATGTAAAGAGCTGTCCATCACTGAGTTATCATAATTGTCATCATAAGCCTTATATTTACAAAAGGCATCATCATTAACAAAATGCTTTTTTCAAAATAATTCTGATATGAATAGTCATTAATGTAGTTTTAGCCTTATATCAGAGATATGGAAAGTGAGGCTCAGAGCAGTAAAAGATTTGATTGTTGTCACACAGCTAATAAATAATAGAAGTAGCATTTGAATCCAGTTCCTAACAGCCAAGTTCAGTGCTCTCTCTTTTTCAACTTATACTCCCATATATTCAAAAATATACCTGTAGCTGTAGAAATTTCCTTTCAAAGATAGAAGAGATGCATGCTTTTGAAAAATAATGGCATATTCTTAACACTTTACTATTATCTGCTATACTCCTAGCTAAGTGAAATTAAATTGGTCAATGCTAGAAAACTGTTAATAATGTTCAATGTTAATATTATAGGTTTCCTGGGGAAAAGAGGTTTTTCCAGTATAAAATGATGCAGCCCTAGAATAGTATGAGGTTTAAAGTCCAAACCACTCTAAATATTGATTTCAATGAATTGAGCAATTTAGAACATTCTTATTTCCCCAGAGGACATTTTATTCCTGCAGACAGTAGTGAAAATGGAATGTAAAAATATAAAATAAGAAAAAGTAAGAAGGGAAGCATGGAGGGAGGTGAAATAAAAGATAGAAAAGGAAAGAGTGAAGAAGGGAGGCAATAAAGGAAGAGGAGGGAAAAAAGGAATGAATGGAGGGAGGGATGAAGGAAGAAAGGAAGGAAAAAAGGAAGGAAGGAAAGAAGGAAGGAAGGAAGGAAGGAAGGAAAAAAGGAAGGAAGGAAGGTAGAAAAGAAGGAAAGAAGGGAGGGAGGAAGGAAGGAAGGAAGGAAGGGAGGAAGGAAGGAAGAAAGGAAAGAAGAAAGGTAGGAAGGAAGGAAGAAGGGAGGGAGCAAGGGATGAAGGAAGAAAGGAAGGAAAGAAGAAAAGAAGGAAGGAAGGAAGGGAGGGATGAAGGAAGGAAGGGGCAGGGAAGAAAGGAGGGAGAGAAGGAGGGAAGAAGGGAAGAAGGGAAGAAGGAAAGGAGGGAGAAAAAGCCTTTACTACAGTTCTCCATTGCCCAGAGTTGGGTTTAATTTGAGGAGAGATTTATTTCCAACACACACATATATAAGCAAAAGCTGCAAAGAATGTCTCTCCAAATAAAACTGCTCCTGCTGTATCATGCTAAAAAGCTTTTAAAGGAAAAACAGTAAATAAATTCAACTCTTCCAATGCATTTGGATGTTATCCTAAAGCAGTACCCAGGGTAATAGGCGAGCAATCAACAACTGAAAGGATTGAAACTATTATGGAGGGACAACAGAGGAATAATGGGTGTTAAGGAGGTTGAATAACAGAAATGATTGCATCCTCCTACCAGGGAGCTTTAAAGCTTATAATGGGAGGATAGAGAGAGATTTCATTTTATAACAACTGAACTGTGTTTTTGTTGGTTTAAAACAACAACACAACAAATAAACAATAAGGCCAAGAAATGTCGCATCTGTTTTATGTGGGTAGACAAATAATTCTGCTTCAGTGTTTTAAAACATATATAAACATTGTCCTTTGTTCTAGTCTAGGAAATAGTAAGAACTTTCTCTCTCTTTCCCTCTTATCCAGCCAAATGCCAATCTAGATTCAGTCAGACTTCATGGCTATCAGTGACAATTTCAGAAGCAAACACCTTAAATATGAAGTAATGATGCCAAAATGCCTGTCATTTTTAAAAAATTGGCAGGAAAATGGCAGACTGGCAAAAGTTAAAACCCAGAAAAATTCTAGAATATATGATTATGCAAATTGTTTATGAACAAAGGAAAGTGGTACTCATTAGGAGCTAATATAGGTTGACTAAAAATAAATAAATTACCCTCAGCTCCTATTTGAATTTTGTTATAAGATGCATGGAATAAGAGAATGTCATAAAAATTATGCATCTTGATTTAACAAATTTCCCTACAAGATACCTACTGGATGGTGAAATATGGACTGAATGATAATAATGTTGAATGAATACATAGGAGGTCAAGCAACTGTAGCCTATGAGTATTTATTGACAGATCCATGTCAGGCTGGAGGTAGGTCTCTAGTTATATGCCAGAGGACTCTCCTTCCTTCATCTTATGTTAATCATTTCTTTTTATCAGTGACTTCTTTTTTTTTTAAAGACAACATGGTGATAAAATTTTCAGATGCTGCCAAAATGGGAGAGTGAGCTAGAATGAACAAACAACATAATCAAGATGTAGACTGCTTAATCCCAAAACAAGAGACAATTCAACAAATCAATTTGAAAAATACACACTGAAAGTTATAGTGTGAGCGGGATAAAGGAAAATCTCACATTTACGTTAAAAAATAAAAAAAAAATAAAAAAGGAAATACAGTCTTTACAAGTGTGGAAAATACCTTGGGGAGGGGTTTCATTGAGCACAAACTTAGTAGGAGTTACAGGTAGCTGCTAATGAAACTAACACAATCTCAGGCTATATTAATAATGTTGTATTTGTCTAGAGCATATAAAATAAAACCATACTTTACTTAGCATTGCCCAAATCTCATCTGGAGTGCTAGTTGAAGTTTATAGTCCCACAACTAAGGAAGAACACAGATGTTTGTTGTGTGAAATGAATCTAGAGATCCAGAGGATGACAAGAATGATAGAAATTATGTCAAAATATGAATGACTGAAGAAATTAGGAGAAACCTAAAAAGGCAAGATTTAGGACCAACTGAGAGGTGTGAAACAACCTTTAGACATATAAAGAAATGGAGAAAGATTAGAATTATTCTGTTCAACACCTAAAGGCCAGCCTAGATACAATGGATAAAAGTTAACATGATAAAAGAGATGGATTTTGTATAATATATAACCAAGAATTTTCTAGTTAAAGTATGAGATCACAAGTGAATGAATGATAAAATCACACAGTAAATGTTTATTATATGTTAGACATTGTGCTGAGCCTGGAGTTGTAAATATAAGCAAATAAGTCAGAGAGTACCTGACAACAAAGAGTTTATATTTTAAAAGGAAAAAGAAATATTTTAAGAAGAGGCAGGGATAGGGATGGGGTAAAGAGGCAACTTTGAGGGACATGAAAGTAGCAACATGGTTTTGAATAGATTTGGATATGAGATAAGACATCACTCAGAGACCTGGCTCTCAGCAAGATAATACAAAAACTCACCTAATGGGGTCTAGATTCTCGAGAGCAAAGTCCAAGTTTCTAGTGGTCAGAAGTGATGAAGTCATTTGGTCATCATCACTGAAACTATTCAAATAGACACTGAATCTCACCTGTCAGGAGAGCTAGAGACATGCTTTCTATTAGCTGAACTAAACAATTACCTGAAATTTTTCCAATGCTAAAAATGTATTATTCTTCCCTTTAAATGAGAAAGATCTAACATGAACATAATAGTTCTCCTATGCAACAGATTGCCAGCTTAATCAAATTCCACTTTTTAAAATAAAAATATAATTAACACATGCAAGTTAACAGCAGGTACAAAAATGAAAAATGACAGTGTCTGTCATCAAGGAACATAAAAACTAATGGTGCAGGGAGAAGACATGTATACAAATCATTATAATATTATTTACAAGACAGAATCTGATAAGTACAAAGACAAGGTCAAGATAGCATGCCATGAGAAATTTGAATAAAGTGCGATCATTTTCAGGAGGTCATTTCAGCTCATGGAAGGCTATATTGGAAAATGAGGCATCTAAGGTAGGTCATGAAAGAATGGATGATTTCCATGGGGAAGATCAAGAAATCCAATTTAGCTTTCAGGTGCAGTAACTGGGGATAAGATAATAAAGATAGGTTGGAAATGCAATTCAGGAGTATCTGGCTGTGAGTGCCAGGATTAGGAATTTATATTATACCTGGCAGGTCATGAACTGATATTCAGAGGTGTTATATAGAGGATAAAATGCTCAAAAGCAAAGTGCTCTGATTACGATTTAAGAGTCTGTCCTTTCTAGGAACTGGGAAATCATTTCTCCTCACTGAGTCTCAGTTTCCCCTTTTGTAAAAATGAATGATTTAGAGTAGATATTTTTTAAAGTCACTTGGAGTTCTAAATATTTTGATTCTATGCTAGTCCCAATATCCTATTTTACAGCTCTTAAGCAAAATACTCTCTTCCTTGGGAAGGTATAAAACAAAACCTAACTGATCTCCCTTACCGTGACTTATCAGACTCTGCATTTTTAAGACTGTCTATAGATGTCAATTTAAATGCTGGTATTCTAAATATAAGATCCTTGTCTAGTGACAGAGTGGGCATGTAGCCGCACAAACTGAGTAATATCGATATTGACATTCTCACTATAAATGAAACCAGAAGACAGAAGGAAACTGCCTCTAAATGGAAGGATGATCCATGGGTCCTTCTCCAAGACATGAATAAGGGAGGTAGTGAAGCTAGTTCGATCCTGTGTCCAAAGGCAAAAAGATATACCAATACAAGGAACACTTGACAATCTATTGCCATGCACATGATGAGCATAAGTACAGAAGACCAATCTGGAAATAACAAGAGCTTCTATACCAGTGTATGCTGCAGAGGATGAAAAGGATTGAGAAAGACTCAAGAATTCAATGAAATCCTCCAAATTAAAGTGGTATATATACTTTCATAATAGGTGACTTTGAAGCAAAGACAGACATAAAAGAGAACGGCAAGAAGTAGGAAATATGAAGCTAGAGCAAGAAACAAAAGAAGCTAGATGCTCATCACATCTATCTATCTTGAATATTTTCTCACCAAGAGCCAGGAGCTACTTGGGAATATTTCACCAAAAGTTAGTTGATTCTTTCTAAATAGATAGGATACAACTAGTTACCTATGTCAAAACCATTTCTAAGTCAGAAGTCTATGTATAGGTAGCCCATCAACTCATTAGAGCAAAAATCAAATTCAAAACCAAATTTTAAAAAATAATCAAAATAAGGAGAAGCTTTTTATTCCAAGTGATAAAGGATGACTTGCTGGAGAAGAGAAGGAATATGTTTGAAAATCAAGTTGATTAGGGTGGAAAGGTTTAAGCTTAAAGCTTAAAAACAAAGTTTTAAATTATCTATGTGATTTGATCAAGTGTAGGGAGCTCCAAAAGAGAAATTCTGTCTACTAATGAATAGGATTACCTTCTCTGAAACTGATGGTCTTAGAAAGTTGCCTGTGGCTACCAAGCATAAGCACTCAGGTTCACCCAGCCAGTATGAACTGGAGTTCAAGAAAGCCTAAATAAGTACTAAGGTATATGTCCATTTCCCCACCTCTACAGGATACTGATATGAAGTGTGTGTGTGTGTGTGTGTGTGTGTGTGTGTGTGTAGGGTATCTTTGATAAAGGAAAGAGAAGGAAGCAAGCAAATTTTTAAAAACAAAATATCCTATAGCAGACTACATCTTTATAATCATTTAACTATATAGTCATTGACCAAAAAAAGCAAAGTCCAAGATCTCACTGTTTTAATTGTTTGATGACTATAAAATTGCATTTGAATCAGTAGAACAAAATTGCACTTCGTTTCTTCCAGCAAGCTGTTTCCCATGCAAATGTTAACAACATACAATATCCCTTAAAATATGCCAGCAACAGAGAAAAACTTGTCACATGATCCTCTGTTTGTAAATATCAAGTGAGGCATAAAATGGATTGCTGAAAGTTTTTTTCTCTCCACCATCATGGAGAAGGCCCAGCCCAGAATCCAAAATTGGAAAGAAATGATGTATAATTGGTATGCTCTTCCATATATTTCTTTGTAAAATAATATTGTGAGATCAAAGAGACTTAGTAGCCTATGGTTCAGTAAACAGAAATGCCACAAGTCATATCATAGCAACATTATAAAGACAAAGAACCTTGAAAGCCTTAAAAACTGGATCAAGGCAATGTCCAGCTGTAATTCTAGAAGATTGACTGTGATTTTTGCTACTTACCTTCTTTCAAAGAAATGGTGGATTCAAGATGAAGAATGAGATATGCATTGTTGTATTTGATCAAAGTGGGGGATTTATTTTGCTTTGCTATGTATATATTTTTATCAGGATTTTGGTTTTCTTTTCCCCCAAAATGTTCCTTTCAGAGAAAGAGAGAAAACAAAAGCTTCTTAATTGAAAAAGAAAAAAATAATGACATTGTGCTGAATGCATCAAGCCCCAAAACACTACAAAATTCCTACAAAGACTTTGAGGTCTATAATCATTCAAAAAAATTTTACCTATCTATCCATAAAGAAAAACCAAGTAAATGAAAAATCACTATTGTCCAGACTATGGTACATAGATGGATGAACAATTCACAAACTTAGTTCAGTGATATGTATATAAAAAAGTCCCAAGATTTCTGCACAGTTTAAAGCTTTAATAGTGCACACACACACACACACACACACACACACAAATAAACTGGATATAATTTCTGAGGGAAAGCTTGTGGAAAAAGATGGAATTTTAGTTTGGATTTAAAGCAAGCTAGGGAAGCCAAGAGAAGAAAATGAGGAGGAAGGAAAAAAAAATACAGTAGGGAAAATATAATAGGGACAAAAGGGATCAGAAATAATTTTCTTTGAAAACTTGAGGAGCAATAGAAGAGATTCAGTTGGGAGAATCAAGGAAAATGACATGCCTTACCAAGAAGAGATTACACCTAAAGTGGGTCTTGAAAATTAAGAAGTATTTCACTAGGTTGGATGGAAAAGTGATTACTATCCCCTAGTATATAATTTTAACTAATTCATCAAGAAATTCGAATTAAGCCAGACATTAAAGTCAAGTTCTAAGCTGGAAGGAATTCTTAGCATGTGTTTCAAAACCTTAATTGCAGAAATGGAACCATGGAGAACTTAGTCTAGAGAAACACGGGAAATAATAGAAACAAGATTCCAACTTGAGTTCAACGAATTCAACAATTAGGGGCACTGGTACAACCACTTTTACCCAGCAGCTCTTCGACCCTGCTGTATCAACTAATCAATCAAATTTTCAAGATTCCTTTTAAGTGCTCTCAAATAATAATAAAGATAATAATAGCAATTTTCAAAAACAACAAAATAAAATCCCGTCCAAACAATTTGATGCTCATAGCAACCCTATGATGTTGGCAGTCAAGTTTCTAGTAATTTCATTTTATAGATGAGACAATTGAGACTTACAAATGTTATTGTCCCAAAGTAATTAGAATCAGAATTCAAGGCTTCTAATGCTTTGTGATATGCTCTAGCACCCTCTCTTAAATGACTTCTTTTCCTTTAAAAAAGAAATTCAGGATAAATATTATGGCAGGATGAGGATAGAAACTGGCCCTCCATATCTTTTCAAAGCATTTAAGTAGATCTCTTGCTATAATAATAATAATAGTTATTTGTATAGCTCTTTTAGGTTTACAAAGTGATTTTCAGCCATTACATCATTTGATCCTCACCACATAACAGCCTTGAGATATAAAAAGCTATATTATTATTATCCCCACTTCACAACAGAGTAACATGAAACTCTGAAAGAAAGAAAGAAAATTCTCTCTCCAAGATCACACAGATAGAATAGGTTGCAGGTAAGGATAAATCCTGGTCTGTTCTGGCTCCAAGGAAAGTTCCCTTAGTTCTAATTATCTTTTTCTATTGTCCACTTAGCTGGGTCAGGTAAGTATCTGGACAGAGAATATAAGGGAGGGAGCCAAAACATTTGTTCAGAGCATCCACCTATATTTCAGGTACATATTAACAATAAGATGCATCCACAGGCTCCTGGATTCTTTTTCACAAAGCCTTAGTTAAAGAAAGCAGAGAGAACATACCCACTCAAACTGGCATCTTGACAAAACCACGTTGATACTTCTAAATCGACTCTATTCCCTAAAATACACAGTCATGAGTCATCACTGTAGCTTAAATAACAGCAACAACAAAGCTTGGTTCTAGGACATTGTGGAACTAAAACAAGCCCATTCAAGGTGATGTGATTTTTCATTGATTTGACAGAATTCATTGAAGCTTTTAAAAAAGTCCCCTTTTCTCCCTCCTCTTTATCCTCCCCAACTGTTCAGTCTCTTTATCTTACTTGGTTTCTCTCCCAAAATAAGTGAGGCAAAATAATGCTTTTGGTTTTTTGGTTATCAAAATATAGTCTTTATGTTCTAATTCACTGGCATCCAATCTGGCCAAATAATTATAGCTAATTATAATTATTATAAAAATTTATTGGCATTGTTATTACTATTGCAAGAGCATTAGTAATAATCACTGACATTTATATAGCATTTTCAGATTTACAAAGCACTTTACCTTCATTATCTCATTAGAACTTCACCACAGCACTGTGAGGTAGATACTTAGTGGTATTATCATTACCCCTGAGTATTATCATAGTACTGGATGAGGAAATTAGAATTTAATGAAAAGTGGAATGATCTTCCCTGGTAATATCGATGAGGCAGGATTCGAACCCAGTTTTTTCAGACCATAAATCCAGCACTCTCGTCACTCTATCATGAGGTTACTCAGAAAATAACTAGCATTTATTTAGGATTTTATGACTTGCAAAGCAATTTTATATGTTTGAGCCACACAGCAACCTTGAGAATTATAGGTAAGGAGGCAGCCTGGTAATATGGAAATCAGATGGTCTTGGTTCAAATCCCACACTATTTTAAGCAAGTCATTTTACTTTTCTATGCCAAAGTTTCCTTATCTTTAATATAAGAAGAGTTGAACTACATGAACATTTACTAGGTTTGTGATTTTAAGTATAAATATATCAATAAAATATAATAACAAATAAATAAATAGATAATGTGTATTTATACTACAGATAGAAATGGATGAATAAAGCATACAATGATACTATTGGAAGGGACTTTATAAAATGTTATAGATGGAGGGGAGAAAGATATAGTACTACCTGAATTTTTCTTGGTTAAAAAATATATAGGTTAAAAGTTTGGAATAAAAAGTTTCAGAATGCTTTGCAAATATTATTCCATCCAAGTCTGATTACTATGAAGGTGATTGTAACAAATATTGCTGTTATCATTTTACATATTAGGACACTAAATTTCAGAAAAATGACATCACACAATCGGTATATGTCAGGGACAAGATTCAAATCCAGATCTTAGGAGCCTCTAAGGTTGGTTCCTTTTCACTATCCTTCCACCTGATTTTGAATTGTGGAAACTGGAGAACAGGCTTACCTCAAATTATGCTAGTATGTAGTGGTTGACCATCTCTCATGCCCTACCCGAGTGTTCTTTTACCCACAACACTGTGTTTTATTTGTATGATCATTCACAGTTGACAAAAATAATTTCAGTAACTCATTTGATCCAAGAAATACCTCAATGAAGTAACTGAGGGAAGAAAACATTTTTATTCTCATTTCACTAATGAAGAAAATTGGGATTCAGAACTTTGGTTTGTCCAAAAGATATAGCCAGAAAGTTTCAGAGTCGAGACTGATTACACAACTTTTAATTCAAAATTCATTATTTATTCAATTAATACATGTTTTCTCCTTTAGAATTGGATCTGTACTTAAGCTGTAGAATTCTGAGCTATAATAACACTAAAGACCAACAGGGATCTCTGCCGTCATACCAATATGGTGAGCCCTCAGAGTGAGGGTCATCAGGCTACCCAAGGAGGGATGAATCAGTTCAAGAACCAGAGCAGATTAAATCTTCTCTTGTAAGGATCAGCCTCTGAGTAGGGAAGAGGCAGGGCAAGGCAAGAGAAGGGAAGGAAGGCAAAGCAAGGCAATGGAGGACCGAGGAGGAGAGGACAGGTCCTATGTATAATGGATTTTTACTTCTTTGTCCAGTTTATAAGAAGTTACAGAATTATTCAAGGAATCATAGGCTTACAACACAATTTTTGACTGTCTATACTAATGGAGAACAGAGGTACATTTAAGTTAAAATGTCATACAATCCAAAAAAAATCATTTATATTAAATAAATCCACTCTCAGAAATTGAGGTTTCTGATAGAAACACCAGTAAGTCTAACTCCTGGCCTAGAACTGCCATAGTGATATCCCTTCTGAGCAGCCCACAGATGGCTGGTTGATGGCAGGGGGAATTTTCATTCTGCCTCAAGATACCTTTCCTCCTGTCAGGGAAGGAAGAAGTATTTATAGATACCAGTGACTCATATCGAGCTGATAATTTCTGTTGTCCTAGTAAAGATAGGTTTCTTTAAAAGTTTCTGGCATTTGGGAATTCTCCTCTCTGTTTTCTTATTCTACAAGGTGGTCAAAGGCCATCAGATGGGATCACATCAATTCCAGACAGACCACCTAGATGATTATTTTTGCTTTTTTTGTGTGAGTGGTGTGTGTGTGTGTGTGTTTTACTGGCTCCCTTGCTAAATGTGTTTTTCAGGGACTCTCCTATCCATGGGACCTGAATCCCTAACAATAACAACTGGTAGAGATGGAGAGAAGTAGAGGAAGAAGGGAGGGGGAGAAGTGCTGTTATCTTGAGTAGCAGGAGTATTTTGACAGTTTTCAAGATGGACATTAAATCAGCTGCACGAGAGAAAGTGAAGTGGGTGTCAGTCAGGCTGGGAAAGGAAGCTGGAGAGTCCCAATTGCGGTGACTGTGTGATCCTAGTCAGAATGAGAATCATAAATCTTGATTATTCTCTGTCTCAGCTGATTTGAACCAAACGCCTTGGACAGGGATATAGTTCACATCTCGCTGAAAACTGCAAAAAAACTGATTAAATGTACAAACTGATATAAATAGCACTCTATCCATGTTAATGTTCAAACTGTCACTGCTCAGGGAGAGAGGTTACATTTTGCAAAGCCAGGATCTATTTTGATATAAAGTGCTGTACTGGCTCCCCTCTCCCAACCTTGCCAACCCCTCCCCCACTGCCAATCCCATCTAGTTGGTCCCAGGTACAATTTTTTGAATTACTTACTTCCTGGAATTTTATTATTTAATATTAGGATGTAACCCATGCCAAACTCTTGATTGTCTCTTAGTTCTTATTACAATTAAGCACTCTATAGAAAAATGCAAATGCCAGGCTGTTCATGTAAGGCAATAATAAAACAAATCATTCAATTATGGATGGAAAAATAGCACTCGGATTAATACCAGCAGATTACCATGTTGCATATGAAGTAAATGGACTCAAAGTCCAGAATTATTAGTAGAAAAAGTCCTAAGTAATAGTGTTCTCCTCAGAACTCTTTTTGTCTCAGGGTTGGGGGCACATAGGCTAAAAAATGAAATTCTGGGCTCAGACTAGTTTGAGCATGATAATAGTAAGTAAGTCAAACTTCCATATATATAGTCTCTCCTCCTACACCCCCACTGAACAGTCTTCAATTCTTATGGGTTAGGAACCCTTGACCTCCCATTCTTTCTTTAGAGATGTTCTACTCTCCTTTACAGGAGGAAGCTAGATGGCACAGTGGATAGAATGCCAGCCCTGGAGTCAGAGAAATCTGCTCCCAAACACTTCCTAACTGTGATTCCTGGACAAGTCACTTAATCCTATTGCCTCAGTTTCCTCATCTGTAAAATGAATTGGAGAAGGGAATGGCAAATCACTCCAGTATCTTTGCCAAGAAAATCTCAAATGGGATCACAAAGAGTTAGATATAACTAGAATAATTCAGCAACAATAACAGTAAAGTACCATCAGTGATGATGATGATGGTGAAGATGATCCAGAAAATTTCCAAAGGTGTTGTGGTCCATTACTGTTTACTGTAGAATCTTGGAAGCTCAGCGGTCATCTGGACAAATTGAGCACAAATCAATGGCTGGACACACAAGTGATCATTGAGCCTCTGCATAAAATTATCTATTGGCAGGGTTTCACTGTTTCCTGGGGCACCCCATCCTATTTTTGTACAATTCTAACTGATAGAAAGTTCTTTACATCTGCTTCTCTGTAATACTACCCACTGTTCTACTAGCACATTTAGGGGCCAAGCTGAAGAAGGTCTCATTTACCTAACAAATAAGAAAAGGGTTGGACGTGAGTGCTGGTTATTCTAATCTTTTGCAAGTTAAACATTTCAGTTCTTTCAACTGATTACCCAGTTATGGGAATTTGCATTTTCTCTGCCTACCCTATCATTCTTTTGGGGATTTATCTCCTTTTGCTAATGTCCTTCTCAAAATAGAAAGTCCACAATGAAATACAACACTCCAGACATTGATAATTCTGCCACATAAGCATATATACCTTCTAATGATGCTCCAGTATTTCATCAAGGATGTATAATTTCCCCATTGTAAGTATTGCCTCTATTGACAAGGATCCCAAATCTTCTAAACCACAAGTGGTAATCTTCATGAATTACTGGGGCCAAAAGACTTTATAATCCTATGACTGACCTAGTAAGTTTTTCTGAATTCTATTTTAAGGAGAAATTCAACGATGTCTTCATTGCTTCCCAAACTGTACTCTTTCCCACTCCTTGTCTTCCCCCACCCCTTGTCTTAAGGGTGGGAACTGTTTTTCTTTCTGTTAGTATTGGTATTCCCAGCACTTAGCACAGTGCTTGGCAAACAGAAAGTATTTGACAAATACTTAGTGGCTTGACTTGATTTAACTAATGCTCTGACTGAGAAAAAATATTATTTTCGATTATATTAAAAGCCATTACTCATTAGGATCCAGGCTTTTGTTTCCCTCATAAATGAGACCAGAACCTGTGGGCCAATCAGTCAGTTTTTCAAAGACACTTTTGATATATGAGATTGCCTAAATCCTCTGGGAACATGGCTTCTTCACCTTGGATAGAACGCTACCCAACCAGGAGATCTTATTTCTGTTAGAGAGTAAATACAATCTAATCTAGATGAATTACATCCCCAAAGCATGAAATCTATGCTCTTGCACCCCTCCAATGAAGTTTAGGGCAACCCAGCTCAAGAAGGAGAAAAATAACCAGAGTAATCTAGGTACAAATGGATTCCTTTGTCCAGATTGCTGGAGGGAACTGAGTCTCATGATCAAGCAGGAGAACCTGAAGACTTTTAGCTCACTTCCTCATTAATTGTTCATCCATCCGGGCTGATTTCTCCTATCAATGGCATTCCCATTAAAGTGTGTGTGTGTGTGTGTGTGTGTGTGTGTGTGTGTGTGTGTGTGTGTGTGTGTGTGTGTATGGCATTTAGTGCCTCGATTAGGGGTGTTTGGTTACCAAGAGAAACCACTGACCATCAATTTATTGATTATCAGCTAGCCTAATTAACAAATTGATTATCAATTACTCTGAGATCTAGACTGAGATCTCTTTATCACTTGGCAAGACCTGCCACAGTTTGTATTTTGCCTGGTGTGACCTGTTAGAATCTCATGTCACCTGTAGAGAATGATGACACATCAGAAGAAAACTTCAAAAATAATTTTATGTATTAAAATAAAATATTAAAGTAAAAAAATAAATTAATTTTCTTTGTATAGCTTTATGAGGATATTCATGGATGAAACTGGGATGTTATAAAATCAGGATCTGGGATCATTATAGTGTTGGGAGGTAAAAAGGGGTAGTGGATAGTGCGCAGGGGTCCTCAAACTTTTTAAATAGGGGGCCAGTTGTTTTGTGGGCCTTTAAATAAAGAAAATTCATAGCCCCAGGTGAGGGGGATAAACATCCTTGGTTGTTGCATCTGGCCCGAGGGTTATAGTTTGAGGATCCCTGGGATAGAGTACTGTACTTGAGACAAGGAGATCTGGATTCAAGTCTTGCTTCAGACACTTACTGATTGTATGGATCTGGCTAAATTGTTTTCCTTTTCTTGGCCTTAATTTCCTCATCTGTAAAACAGGATTAATTATAGCAGCTCACAATACTGTTATTGCAAGAAACAAGTAAGATAATGAATATAATGCATTTTGTAAACCTCGATGTACTATAGATACGCCAGCTGTTACTATTATACGTAACTTTTTCTTTGTCTTTATTGGTGTGTCATCTGCCTGTGTCTCTGTGTCTGTCACATACACACACATTCAGTTCCAAGCTTGTCTCTAGTCTACTCCACTGAAAAGTCACCCTCTCTCCCAAATACTAGGAGCTCAGGGCTGCTCACATCTGCTGCCCCACTGCCCAGTTCCCGGAAGGCACTGTCCTTGAAGGAAAAGAGAAGTAATCAGTGTGGTGAAGCAGTTCTTTAATTTTGGCTCATAAACCCCATTTTCCATTCATAGTTCATGAAAACTGAATGCTATGACCCTGAAGGGAACATCTGAGTATCACTTAGATTTGTCTGACAGATTTTTTGATGAAGGCTCTTGTCTTGATTGTCTGAACCAGTGAATTAGATAAGGGAGGGAAGCACCCTGGTCCTTCTTGTCTATATCTTCCACACAGGTATCAAGACAAATGTGCTGGAGCTAATGGGAAAAGTACGTACTGTAGTCTCTTCACTGATGCCAGCAAAGGTACCCCTCCAGCCTTATTTCATGCTATCACTCCACATATTACCTAAATTCTAATCAAATTAGACTATGAACCAATCCCTAAGCACACATAGGGCTTTCTCCCTTGACACCATTATTTATACAATTCCCTATGCCTAGAATGATCTAAATTTTCCTTCTAATATCTCTGCCTTCTGAAATGCTGCTCATTTCTGAAGCTCTAAATCCATTGGAAACTCCACCACAAAGTCTTCTCTGGCTCTGCTATGTATTATATTTTATCCCTTATTATATTTCCTTGAATGCTAATTTTTCTCCCGAGCCTCAGTTTCCTCATCTACAAAAGGAGCTCTGTAGAGCTAGACTAGATAGTCTGTAGAATTCCTTCCAGGTCTACATTACACAGACTTTTGAGTGAATGAATAATTAATGCCTGTAAAGAAAAACCCAAACTGGGATTGGTATAATGCTCTAATGTACTCAAAATTCCATGTTTTGAGGGGAATGTGGGCTAATGAGGATGAGTTTTGAGCTATACTTGCATATCTGGCTTAATGTTCAAGTATATAAGAAACCAGAGCAATTCTACTCCAGTCAATAAAGTAAACAATGCCTGGTTTAGATAAACCCTATTACTAGTGCTAGAGTGGCCCAGGGCAGCCCTGCTCTGGTTGATTAGAGTAAATGCTAAACACAAACCAATTAACACACTCTAAGGCTGCTTATCTCACTTAGTGTGAAAATAAAGCCCAACACTAAATACACATATTGATTTAACCATTAAATCCAGCATCACTCAAAATAAACCTCATTATATTATTGAGCAAAAACAAAATCATCTTTATTTTCAGAACCAACAGTATTAGATCATAAATTTATTTTTATACTTTCCTATTAATTTGCAAACACAAGGACTCATCTCAAAATTTGCATTTAGACCGACTTAATTAGTGGTTTGTCTTTCTCTCTATACTTGAAAGTTGGAAATACTTTCAGACTAGGAATTGAAAGATTTCAGGGTGAAACCTTAGTCTTCTACTTAGTGCCCGTGTGACCTGGAGAAAATTCCTTGATCACAATTTTGTAAATTGTGAAATAAAGGTACTTGACTATACTATTTCTTAAACCCTGTTCACACCTATAATTTTATTCTATTAGCTCCTTATTCCATTCCATTTTCTACCTTTGCCCCTAAAGAAAATAAGTTCAGATGTCTCCATCTCCTTCAGTAAACACTACTCTTAACATATTATGAAGGGGTCATGTGTTGTTCAAATACTAAATATTGGACTTAAATCTATACTTTGAGAATACAAATAAATACGTATCAAGAAATTTTCAACATTAACCTAACACATCAGCTAATGTTAAAAGTACATAAGAAAATCAGCTACCAAGCTATCAATAAAGAGAAAAGAGGGATGATAGATACTGGGGTTCGATTATGGACTTTGCCACTTATATACTTTCTGTATGACTCTTGGACAAATTATTTACCCTCTTTAAGGTTTAGTATCCCCATCTCTAGCTTGAGGGAATATTACTAAAAGAGTTCAATGGTCCTTTCCACTCAAAATCTATGATCCTGAAGCCATTTCTGAGAAGGAACTGGAGAGTGAAAAGTAGCAAATCTGACAAAATTTGTTTGGGTATCCCAGCAGCTTCATTTCTATGTCTCTCTTCCTAATCCTTTCCCAGTTAGTCTTCGAATGTTGTCTTTCTGTCTTGCCTCCACAGCAAACCATTATCCAAAATTATCCCTTTTCTCATTCTTTTTCCCATTCTCACTCTATCCTTCAGTTCCCATTCCTACATGTCTACTATCAATTGAGGGGGGGGTGGAGAGGGAGAGAGAGAGGGAGGGGGAAGAGGAAAGGGAGAGGGAAAGAAGGGAGAAAGATGGGGAGAGGAACAGGGAGATAGAGAGGGAGAGAGAGGGGGAAGGGAAAGGGAAGAAGGAGAGAGAGAAGGAGAGGGTGGGGGAGGGAGAGAGAGAGAGGGAATAAGAGGGAGAGGAGGAAAGAGAGAGGAAGAAGGAGATTGAAAGGGAGAGAGAGGGGAAAGGGGAAAAGGAAAGGAAGAGAGAGAGGGAGAGGGAGGGGGAAAGGGAGAGGAAGGAGAGAGACAGAGAATGTTGGGCTAGACTTTATATCTCATCCTAGTAACTTCCCTCTTCATAGCTCACTGCCTAGGAATGGATTTCCCATTTGGTTATTTATACCAATTATCTCTCATGCTCCATCTTATCTACTAAATTCTTTTTTCCAGGTCTTACAAAGTAAGACAGTGAAAATTGTGGTTCCTGGAGATAATAACCCTGTCCATGGTGCAAGTAGATGGTAAAAGTCAGCAGGTAATGATCATGGGATTCTGGTAAAAATAAAAGGATGATGCAATTTGAATGATCTCAATTCCTGATGGTCAAGAGGTTAGTGGCAATAAGAATTGTTAAGAATCCCCTTTATATCGGCCGCAGGTTTGGGAGTGAAAGAATTCACTCATTCCTGAATATTGGTTGCAAAATGAAAGTTTATTATTGAATAGAAATCAGTTTACAAGGGACTGACTTCTATAGTGTCAGAGTTCTATTAAGGAAATGGAGTTTTGGCACTGAGAATGCTTTCTCAGTGGGCAGAAGGGGCCTAGCAGCTGAGCAAGCTACCTAGGGCCATCTGCAAAGACCTTAGTTGAGGGAGGCTGTTATATTGGGTATCTTGATGGGGGCTGGAACAGCCCAAGCATATCAGACCAGCATTCCTCAATTGAATGAGAATTTAGAATTTCTATGGGAGTTGATTAGCCCCTGAATAGCATTACTTCTCTTATCCTGGGAGGATGGGGCTCTGTCTGGACTCCTTGGAGCCTGGGAGATCCAGATCTCTGAGATCCGAAAAGGGGACACAATCTCTAAGAGTGATAATCTTAAAGGGAACAGTTCCCCTTCCTCTTCAAGGGGAAAAGCTGAGAGGACATCCTGTTTTGTCATAGGTCACCCAGAGCAGTACCCTATTTCAAAACAATTCATTGGTGGAGTATGAAAAGGGACACTAGATTTGGAGTCAGATACCCTGGGTTTGATAAAAGCCTGTGCAAGGGAGAAATCCCCTTAGCTTCTTAGATATTTGATTTCCTTATGAGTGAGGAGGATAACACTTGCACCTACTTCTTTCCCAGGCTGTTATGAGGATCAAATGTGATTATATTAGGAAATCATTCTGTCTCTGTGGAGTGTCACATATATGTAAGCTATTATAATAAAGTCTGGGCAGGAGTAGGTGGTGGGGAGGGAAAGAAGAAAGGGCCCAGGATTCTTTCTGCTCCCAATCAAAATTCTGACTTTACAATTAAGTTATGATGCTTGTCAAGTGTGAATCTAATACCGTTCTGGAAAACAATTTCAAATTTTGCGAGAACATTCACTCACCTGTTCATATGTTTTGGCCTAGAAATCCCACTGCAGAAAATGTTTTCTCAAGGGAGGTTGAAAAAAGAAAAATTCCATCTATATCCAAATACCCACAGGAGCACTTTTTTGTGGTAGAAAAACAACAGCAACAATGAAAAAGATAGTACAAAGTGAGTACCCCATTGATTAGGGAATGACTGAGGGAAAACTAATATGAAATTAAAAATTATTGCAACATAAAAATGACAAATATATAGAATTCGGGGGGAAAACATTGAAGATATATATGAAATTTTCTGGAGCAAAGTAAGCAAAACTAGGAGTATAATATACACAGTTACTACAATAATGTAAATTAAAATCATGGGAAAAGACTCTTGAATTCAGACTAATCCTAGTGACCAATACTGCTTTCACAAAATAATAAATTTGCAAAGAGTGATGGATTTAGAAAAAGAGGGCTCTGAGTCAAAGTCACCCTTTGTAATTTGCCACCCTTGATGCTTAACCTCAGCAATTCAATTTATTCCTCTTCGAAAGAAGGAATCAAACTTAATAACTCTCCATTTTCTTCTGGCTCTAAACCTATGTTCATACACACACACACACACACACACACACACACACCCACCTTTAGACATACACACACATATGTGTATGTATGTATGCATATGTATGTGTCCATATATACACACACACTTTTTCTCCTCTGTATAGAGCAGTGATGAGGCCATATATAAAACAACCAGCATGGTTTTTATGTAATTTGAATTTACTTAATTATTTTAATGTGTTAAAATGTAGGATTCCTCTATGTATAGGGGCAGCTGGATGGCACAGAGGATAAAAGTGTAGGACTCATCTCCCATGAGTTCAAATATGACCTCAGTCACTTCCTAGTTATGTGATCCTGGGAAAATCACTTAACTCTGTTTATCTCATCTATAAAAACAAGTTGGAGAAGAAAATGGCAGACCACTTCAGTATCTTTGCCAAGAAAACCCTAAATGGGGGTCACAAAGATTAGACTTAACTTAAAACAACTAAACAACAACAAATACAATGGTATAGGTCAGGGGTCCTCAAACTACAGCCTGTGGGCCAGATGCGGCAGCTGAGGAAGTTTAAATCCCCCTCACTCAGGGCTATGAAGTTTCTTTATTTAAAGGCCCACAAAACAAAGTTTTTGTTTTTACTATAGTCCGGCCCTCCAACAGTCTGAGGGACTGTGAATTGGCCCCCTATTTAAAAAGTTTGAGGACCCCTGGCATAGATAGTATATTGGGAAATGATGGTGATATTTAAAATAACACTTCTTTTGCAAGCAAAATATATTAAATCTTAGGAAGATTTCAAACCTATGATTTATTTCATAACATAATATAAGGTAACAGGACCACATATTTGGAAAGCCCCTGTACAGTGGCTTATAATTGTAAAATTACAGCCTATTCCCTTGGGTTCTACTTCTTGAAAGTGGGGGAATGCCTCAGAACCACAAGAGTTAATTTGTTTACTCTGGAGATGATGGTAATCCCTATTACCCACAGAATAATGCTACCTTTGCTACCCCAGATATACACAGGGGTATATGATTCTCTGGACCAATCATAAAAGGACAAATCCAGAGAGAATCATACCAACTTAAACAGAGAGTCAGAGAAAAAGGGGGGATGCATCTAGAAACACTGGTCAGTGAATGCTTCATTTTATATGATCTTGTTGGTGTGAAACTAAGTGTGAAACCACAGGTTCCACAAAAATACCTCACCCTGGGAAAGCAATAGATTACCATACTGTTTTCGAAGCTGATTCTTATAGACACATCAGCTTGCAAGCAAGGGGAAGTTAGGTAGATACTGCTACCTTCTAAAGATATTTGAAATAGGCACTTCTATTTTCTCTCTTTGTAATGGATGGATGGATAAGCACACATTTTATGCCCAGAACTGTTCTAAGCTGTGCTTTATAAATATTTATAATTTTTTTTACAAATTTTACAAATATTATTTCATTTGATCATGTTTCATTTTTGCCAGGAAGCTACTTTTATTATTGGTGACCAAGTTGAATCAGTCATCATATACATAACAAATATATTCCATATTCCAAATAGTTTGCTACATATTGGAGATTAAGAGAAAAGCAAAAACAGACTACATCTACAGAAACTGACATTCTAATGGAGGATATAACATACCTAGATGAGGGACATCCCCATAGAGAGGAGATAGAAGATAATATCAAAGAAGAAGGCATTGATAGCAGGTGATGGAAAAATCAGGAAGGTTTCAGAAAAACCTGAGAAGTTTTATATAAATTGATTTAAAGAGAGCAGAACTAAGAAATACAGTTACTGTGTAACTGTATTTTACATACATACATACATAATACACAGCAATATTATAACCATGATCCATGATAGAAAAGTTGGGTACTCTGATCAAGACAATGATCCAAAGCAACTCAAAAGAACTCATAAAAAAAAAAAAAAAAAAAAAAAACTATCCACCATCCAAGAGAGAATTAAGGAATTCTGGATATAGACTGAAACATACTTTTTTCACTTTTTTTATTTATTTGTATTGATTTTTTCTCTGTTGTTTTCTTTTGCAATGTGGTAAATATGTTTTGTATGACTTTACATGTATAATCAATATATTGCTTGATTTCTCCAGGGGTTAGAGAGGGGCAAGAGGAAGGTGGAGAATTCAAAACTCAATTTTTAAATGACTGTAAAAATACTTAATGTACTGCAGAAAAAATATGTCATGGAACAAATAAAAATACATTAAAAATAAAAGATATGTGAGGTGAATGAGAGTAAAGAATGAGGATGGCATCAAATTGCAAGCCTGTCTGCCAAGAAGGATGGTGTCCATGAAGTTCAGAAGGAGGAATATTGAGGTAGGGAAGAGATAATGAGTTTTATTTTAGACATGTTCAATTTGGGATGGAACCAGGACATCCACTTTGAGTTGTCTAAAAAAGAAGTGAGTGAGGTAGAACTCAAAAAGATTAGAGCTGGGTCTGAGAATATGACTCTGAGAATCACCTTATAAAATAATTAAACCTGTAGGAATTGGTGATATTATAAAGTGAGACAGCATAGAGAGAAAACAGAAGGGGTCCAGGACAGAGCCTTAGGGTAAAACTGATTAGTGAACGTAAAGAGAATGAAGAACCAGCAAAGGTGACTAAAAATGGTCAAAAAGGGATAGGAGAAGCAGGAGAAAGCAATGTCAAGAACACCTAGAGAGGAGAAAGAATTGAGGAGAAGGTGACCAATTGCTGCAGAGAGGTCAAGGATAAGAGCTGAGGAAAGACCATTATATTTAGCTTGTAAGAGAGCAATGGTAACCTCAGTTTCAGCTGAATATTGAGGTCAGAGGCCAAATTGAAGAGATTGAGAGAAGTGGAAGAACTTAGTATAAAAGACTTTCAAGGAGGTTAGCTGAGAAGGGCTTGGGGACATATAGAATTAGTGGGGACAGTTAGATAAGGTGAATTCTTTAAAAAAGGGAAGACATCACCATGTTTGTGGGCAACAGATAATGAACCAGTCAATAAAGAAGAGATTAAAGAAAAGAGAGAGTATAAATAAAAATAAACAATTGTTTATTGGGAAAGATGAAATCGCAAGTGCATACAGAGGGGTTGTCCTTAGCTCAGTTAATAGCCATCTATTTATCTGAGACTGGAATGGGTAAAGAAATGGTTAAAAAAAAAAAAAAGATGTCTGAGTAGACGGAGAAGGGGAGAAGTTGGAATTCTTAGTGAATTGCCTCAGTTTTTTGGTCAAGTATGTACCATTGGCAATTTAAAAACAAACAAAAAAAAAATTCTGATAATTTTATGACGCCAAATATAACTTAGTCTTTTTTTTTTCTTCTTCAGAGTGGTTCAAAGTCCCTGAGGTTTATGAGGTCATTTGGCATTCTCATCACATGCTTTCCCCCTATCTATTTCAGCATTCAGTGTATTACAAACATTTTCAAATTTCTTCACTACAACTTGGCTTTTATCGAACCACTGTTCTCTAACCCCCGGCTTGTTCCTTCTCCACCCCTCACTGCCTTTCATTAATAGATCTGAGAAAAAATATTCTTCTCTCTATTTCCTCTGGAGACCATCCAGATTTAGGGTCAAATTATATCTGTGCCTGCCTGTCAGGAGTAACTAAAACAATTGCCCCTGGAAGTTATTTCCTCGGTACCTTTTAATACAGGAAAAAAGGAGGGAGATACACATAAATGATTATTAAGAATATTTTATTTGTTTTTTTTTAAATCACCAAAAATAGATGAAGGATTTGCTACTGGCACAGCACTGTGCTGAGCACAGAAGGAGTTTAAGTAACACATTTTTCCTGTCCTCATGGAGTTTGTGTTTTATGGGAGATAGAAGAATTCACAAGTAAACATAATATATAATAAGGCATCAGAAAACTGTCAAAATGCTCTGTGGTGAGATCCCCAAGGGAATAGAATAGCCTAGAAATTGTCAGCAAGAGTGCAGAGAGAAATAATTTGTTGACACAGTCACCATGGCTAGCCCTTTGGTATTATCTGTATTCAAACTTCAGGCAATTTATAGCATAGCCTGATATATAAACTTTTCCAAAGGAGATCAAAGACACTCACAACAAAGGGATATGGGGATATTGGAAAAAAGGAAAAGCACTCAGATAATCAGACTTCTCCATGTCATATCACTCTGCCAAAATCATCTAGATTTCTTGATCTAATATCAAGACACAGAACTCTACAGCTTCATAAAGACCTTTATAGGGACCAATTTAAAAAATACAAGTCCAAAGGCTTCCTGAGCAAGTCTTGCTTTTATTAATTAGTTACCTATAGACAGTATTAAAGTGGGAGGGAAGCTGGTGCCCTCATTTGGACCACTATCATCAGCATTTTCAACCTTCCTGCTCTCAGAAATTTTCCTACTTCTCTGACTCTAGCAATTGCATATTATATCAAAGCAAAGAAAAAGCTATTGTGGATCAAGATGACCTAGAAAGTCTAGGAGATGTCAATAGACTTGGGCTTTAAAGGATGAGTAGGAATTCAACAGGCATTAACTCACATATATAATAAATGGTAGCAATATGAAAGCTAATGCTTCTAATATTTCCTTTTGAGCTGTTACCTTTTGCATTAATTGAAACAAGATATGTTCCACTTAGTTAAAACATCTGCTTAGTACCCTGCTCATAAACACACCTGCAGATTGAGTTCCCTGGTTCAGTGAGTTTAAATTAGTTGATATCAATGTTATTGATGGCGGAGGGACTAGGAGAAGATACTGAGGTTTTAATGAGGCAGCCTAGCTAGGACTTTACTTAAGCCAGTTGCTACGGGGGTCAGCCTCACAGAAGATTCAATCTCAGTGTTTATAAGAGAATTTGGCGCTCCAGAAACTCATCGCACAATACTGAAGCACAGTCATCCAAATGCCAGACAGCCAAGTTGGCTTGAAGGGAGGAAAGAAAAGCGTAACCCTGACTACAAGAAAATGGTGTTCTTCACAAAGAGACACAGGGATGATAAGTAATGAAGTAAGCAGCGTGAATTAAGAGCTAAGGAGCTGATTGTTTTTTACTACTAATAAAAATAATTGACATTTACAATGCTTTCTGGTTTCAAAGAAGTTTGCATAATTTTTTTTTCAAATTGATCTACCCAACAATTGTCTGTTGGTCACACGTGACCAATTTCTATGTGAAATCATTTTAACTCCGAGCTTCAGTTTACTCATCTGTAAAACCGAGAACAAGATGTTGTCAAAGTTCTCATCCACCTTGGAAAGCATGATTTTTGTAAAATTAAAAAAAAAAAAGCTCTTGATGTAATATGGTGGCAAAACAAAAATGTGGCCCAAAAATTAAATCCTAGGTCCCATAAGTAAAACTATGGTGAAACATAGTGATTGCTTATTTCCAAAGTACAGGCTACAAGTTGTTCTGATTTGAGATGTTTTTTTTTTTTAACTGAGAGAAAAGAAGTTCTTAGCAGTGTATGCTTCTCAATAAAAATTAATGACAAGGTCACGCAATCATTAATTATCACTATTCTATAAATAAGGAAATGAAGAGGCATAGATATTTGCTCCAGATTAGAGTTAAGTGCTAGTCTTGGGCCTCAAACTCAAATCTTCTGAACCCAGATCCAGAATTATTTTACAAAAATCATGCTTTCCAAGGTGGATGAGACCTTTGACAACATCTTGTTCTCGGTTTTACAGATGAGTAAACTGAAGCTCGGAGTTAAAATGATTTCACATAAAAATTAACAGGTTTGGGATTCAAATCTAGAACTTCAAAAACTAAATTCAGGGTGTTTTTCCTCTATGCCAAGGTTGGGTTTCGCAGACCTTCAAAAGCCAGTCAGGCCTTTTTTATGGTCTTTTCCTTACAGAGCTAAAGGAAGCAGACAGCCTGGAGAGAAGCAAAGCCTCGAGCTTGGCCAAAGAAAGTCTTGAGTTGTTTACATTCCTAATTACAGGAGCTAATTCTTCAGTTTAGCCAGGTGTCAGTCCTATAGACAAGGTTAATAGGATGTGAAAGGGCGCAGCTGCCACTGCACTAGAGAAGGAGGATGGGAGAGATGAGCACAGCAATATTAATAAGGAGAGAGTCATGGGAAACTGGTTATCTGGAACTGTTTGGAGACTGGGATTAAAGACAAATCTTGCCAATTCAAATAGATTTCCAGGAACCTCTCTCCCTTGTTCTCTACCACCTCTCCATTCCCTGACCTCTGATTCATTAAAATCATTAAAAATATCATGTTGCTTAGAGGGCAAAGGAAATGAAAAGGACTTAGCATTTATGTAGTGTTTACTATGTGTCAAGAACCGTGGGAAGCCCTTTAGAGATATTATTTGATTTGGTGGAGAAGCAGGGGACAAGCCCTGAACATATAGAGAGAAAACATAGCCTAAATCCTAGCTTTTCCATTTACTACATGGGGTCTTCATGAAATTATCTCATCTTTCTGAAGATCAGCTTTCTTATTTGTAAAATGGATTGGAGGAAAGGTAATAATACCTGCCCTATCTCCCTCACAAGGTGGGATATTTATGATTCCAGTGAGTTCATGTGTTTAAAGTGCTTTCTATACTATTAAATCTTCATTTTCATTCCTAAAACTACTACTTATAAAAAATGCCACATTAATTAGGGAAGGTTTACAATTAAGCATTTGCCCCAAACCCCTTATGTTTTTCCTCCAATCACCCCAAAATATAGGAAACATGCAAGAATAGTGGCCCAACCAGTATCCCCACTCTGGGCACGCATAAATAACCTACATCCTGCCAACTGACTGGTGCCTTGAACAGACCGATTAAAAGCCTGTTTCTGATCAATGATTTATGGCTCATATTTTTCATGTTAATGAAATGTAATTGCTAAGCTCTTGATGTAATATGGTGGCAAAACAAAAACGTGGCCCGAAAATTAAATCCTAGGTCCCATAAGTAAAACTATGGTGAAACACAGTGATTGCTTATTTCCAAAGTACAGGCTACAAGTCGTTCTGATTTGAGATTTTTTTTTTAACTGAGAGAAAAGAAGTTCTTAGCAGTGTATACTTCTCAATAAAAATTAATGCTTTAACAAGACACCAAATTGCTGCAGCTAATGTACTTTTGAATGAGAACTAAATTTTATTCATAAGCATCAGTGTCGAGACTAAAATAATGTTTTTTTATGGACACTCTGAGCATAAACAGCATTGCTGATTCAAAAGCAGCAATTGCAGCCCAGAATGAATCAGAATAATTCACTCTAAAAAGAGAAGGCTTTTTTCAAGCCCATTTAAAAGAAAGGGGGCAAGTCCAGGCAGAAAGTGCCAAAGGTAGTCTCAGACTAATAGATGAGAAATGAACATGATGAGGACAAAAGAAATAGAATTCATGTGTATGTCTGGCTATCTCAAAAAGTGAAAGCCATTTAGCCATCACTTCCATATTTAGGTCTGCCTTAGAATCTAGGAGCAATCTAGGTCTGAGGCAGGGTAGCTATAAAACCTGCACTGATAAAAGGATCAATATATTCACCACACATCAGAACTGGAAGGACTCATAATATAGAAGAGACTTTAGAACAATCCAATTCTAGTGCTAAGAAGACGAAATATATAGTGTCTGAGCCAAATGGAAGCTTAAAATATTAGTATTATTAGTAATAAAATGGACCTTAGAGATCTTCCATTAAAGTTCCTTCATTTTTACAAAGATAATAGGTGAAACAGTTGATAGAATACTGGACCTACAGAATACTGGACCAGAGTTCTATTTCAGGATCAGATTTACTAGTTATGTAATCCTGGGAAAGTCACTTGACTTCTGTCTGCATCAATTTTATCACTTGTAAAATAAGAATAATAATAGCACCTATATTTCAGGATTGTTGTGAGGATAAAATGATATATTAGTACAACACTTTGTGAACCTTAAGGCACTATATAAATGCTACTGTTATATTTTCATGTGATTAATTACATTTCAGCTATTATGGATAAGTTGAGACTCAGAGAGGTTAAGGAGTTTATTTTACCAGTGGTAAACTTTACCTAAAGATAAAGTATCAGAGTTAGAAATGAAACTCAGGTCTTCTAGCTCCAAAGCCAACAATATTGCCATTACAGTATGCTGTGACTCAGCATGTAGTATGAATGTATTACAACTTCTGACAACACTATCCCTTTATGGAACAGAATAGGCTACATACAGAATATGAAGATCTACATGACAATGATAGTGATGATAATATCTAAAATTTATATAGCACTTTTCATTTATTATCTTACTTCATCTTCATGGTAACTATCTGAATTGGTGATTCAGTATCTTTTTTCCCCTGGATGATGGAGTTGAAGTACAGAGAAGTAAGTTGTGTGCAAGATCACACAAATAACAGAATGAGTGTTTGAATTCCCCATATTTAGATTCTAGAACATACAGAAACACAAGTAGTTTATAAAAAGACATTATATTATAGGAACAGGGCAAAAAACTGTTTAGTTGGTTGGCAGTTGTCTGCTATCTTAATCTGGTTTTCCTCACTCTCCTAATTATCTAGATGTTCCTAGATTATTTTACCCCAATTGCTATTCCTTTAAGTCTATTCCTTTGTATTCAACCTTGCCTAAAACCCCCTCCCCCAAATTCTACTTGTCCTATCTCTTTTTGATGAACAATTCTTTAAAAATTTTGTTTTGCCTTCCTGTTTGATTATCAGCCTTATATTCTAGTTATGACTCTGTTATCTCTATTTCTGGTTCAGACACTTTACTCCATTTCTTTTCAAGTGATAATAAAGCTGCTTCAGCCAAATTATCAGCTGTTATTGGATGAGCCCTGATGGAACTGAATTAAGGCAAATATACTTTTCTCCTGGTCCTGCTATGATCTTCCTCTGGTTCTAATACCTAGGCTCAAGATTGGTTTCCTTTGAAAAATTCCACTTTTTACTGTACACCTAGGTTGTCCTAGGTCATTACTATTCCCCCTAAGGGTTAATTTCTCTTCAATATATTGCCCTTTGTCTCTTTCACTATGGTCCCACCTTGTTCTTTTCAAGGACTAGAGCCCTTCCCCAAGCTTAGAGACTCCTGATTCCAAATGTCCAACTTTCCCTGACATTGTTGCCTGACATACTAAGGCGTCTGCTGCTGCCCACTAATAGACCTCCCTGACACTGATCACATTCTTTCCTGGAGAGCTATTTATTATTTATAGGCCTATACTATATTTTAACCACTCATCCAGACACCCTTAAACTCCCCAAAAAAGAAGTGAGAATAGTTGCAAGGAGGAATAAGAATAGAGGAGCAAAAATGGAGCAGTGGTCTCAGGACCTAGGACAGTTCCTGTACACAAAATACTGATAATGAAATAAGAAAATACCTTGTTATAATATAATTGCCATTACCGAAATCATTTATTAATTTCCTAACTGTTTACCATTCTGGGTTACATGCTTTACAAGGAAAATTACACTAGGATAGGCCTTACTTCAGGAGGCTTAGAGTCTGAGACAATATAAGTGATCTATGACATAACTTAGACATGACAATAAATATTAGCAGCTCACATTTCTAGGAGAATTTTACGACTTATAAAGAACTTTCCTAATAATAATTCTGAAGCATAAATATCATCTCTAATTTACAAATGAAGAAACTAAGTCTCATCATGATAAAGTGACTTGCCCAGAATCACATGACTAATAAGAGTTGGAGTCAGGATCTAGAATCCAAATCCTTATCTTTTGACTAAATCCCAAGTTTTCCATTCTACAACAAGATGTCTCACCCAAACCCATATCTCCTTTCCATCAATTTAGTCACAGTTTAAGTCACATAATCTAGTTCATGATTATATGCTGTCCTGTGCTGTTCTGTTGCTATTTTATATGTATAATCTTTTCTTTAACACAATTATAAGGTCTTCAAGGGCAAGTTATTATGGCTTATAATTTTTATATCCCTGCTTACAGGGCTAATTACATCACAGAAGTTTAAGAAATATTTCTTGACTGATCTAATGATGTATTTGTTTTTTTTTTTCCTCCACAACACAGGCATGTGTATTCTAAATGCTTGATCCTTAATAGCAGATAGCGGTTTGATTTCATTAAAATCTATATAAGCAAGTGACAAGCATCCTGCAAAAGTGAAGACTAAAAAGCTAATAAGAAATTTGGCTATTTTCCCTGATATTGGTTTCACCTTTTCCAGTCTAGTGAGCTCTTGAAAATAAGAATTGTCTGACTTGTGTTACACACTTATTTTGAGTACAACTGTGAGTTGCTGCTTTTTCTTCTTGTTCTCATTCTCTAATTTTAAGAAAAAGGAAATCCTCAAGAAGATATTCATGGATCTCATCATTCACAAAAGCTAATGATTCTCTACTTAACCCAGTCCACATTCCCAGGTCACTTTTATCATTCCCCAGTAGAGACTAGTAGAAACTCTCCTTAGAGAACTCTAATCTCTCAGGTGGATAGAATAACTAGCATGCAGCTTAATTCCATAAAAGGCAGTCACAGGAGAACACCAAAATCTACATCACTGGTAATGAAAGCAAGGGAGCTCCAAATTACCATAGATAAAGAAGCTGTTCTCAGTTTCAGACCATACTCTGACATCTTAACTCTACATTTTTTTTTCAAATAACAGAAAGATAGGAATAAGTTCAGTTTGTTGAACCCTATAAAATGGAAATAAAAAGATGACTAAACTTCCATTTCAGGTAATAAATTAATGAAATCCCTAAAGTATCCTGAATATGGAATTTACAATGAATGCCTAATGTTATCTCTCCATATCTATAAAATTGTACTAACAATATTTTCTGGCTTTCCCAGACTAAACTGGTTCATCAAGAACTACTGAAACTCTGGTACCATCTTTTCTCTACTGTCTTCAGCCCCTGAGGCTATAATTTAAGGTAAATTGCCCTAAAACATGGACCTCCATTACTTGTGACCTTTTGTGTCATGAGCCTCTTCATACTTGAACTTACAGAGAAGATTAAAATGTGTCTGAAGCTGCCTCTATTGCTCCCCCTAGGTTTACTGTGATTCTGAAGAAGAGAGTATGTGAAGATAAAGAGAAATGGGAAAGAATTTTTAAGGTCACTAAAGATCTCAGGAAATATTTTATTGAAACCAATTCCTCCACCTTTAAATTGTTATCCCTTGGGCCTAAGTACCGTGGGAGAAAAAAGAAGTAAATAAAGAAAAACCTAAACTATAATGAGTCTCAAGGGACAATAATACAATTATCTCTATACAAGGGCTGCTGCTATGACATTCTGGGATGACCTCACTAAAAACATCTAAATAACATACCTTGGGAAATAAAGAATTATGGAGAGAAATATCAAAAGACCGATTTTCCCATTTGCTATTTCTTTTTAGAGGGGGAACCTAAATCATTCTGCTAACAGTCATATACTCTATCACATTAACTAAACAACATACTTTTTTTTTTTTTTTTTAGGTCAAGTATCATGGGATTTGAATTCCAAAGAAATGATCAACTTTGCTTCTTTGCTTATGCCATTACAGTTTTGATGCTTGCTTTTCAAAACAATGTGATTTCAATGAACACAGGTTCCCCAATAGAGACTAGTAGAAACTCTTGTTAGAGAACTCTAATCTCTCAAGTGGATAGAAATAACCACATGCAGTTTAATTCCATAAAAGACAAAAAAGAAATCGACTTTTAACAAAAAAGAAATTAACTTTCTTTGCTAAGTTTGGAAAATTCATTTGTGACTCAGTTTTCCTTTCTGTAAAATGAAAAATTTTAAATATCAATTGAATAATATGAGAATTGATGGTGGACATTTTTTAAGTACTAAAACTTTTTGAGTATTATAAATTCCTGATACTTTGAAAAAACTGATTTGGCTATGGTTCAAAATATTAAGAAGTATTAACTTAATTATATGTTACCTTATATTTGTTCTTATGTAGCATATATTCCTCAATATATTACTCTCCTCAATTTTCCTCCCAATATATTACCTTTTAAAAGTCAATTATAGCAAAGAATAAAAAATAAAAGAAAAACACTTCAGAAAAATGAACTAACATCTGAAGAAGTCTCATACTATATATAGAATCACATTCATTCACTTTTCAAAAAGTAGGGAAGGTGTTGCCTCATCTACCTTCTTCAGAGTCAAATTTGGACAAAATTTTACAACATTGAATTTTAATTGCTTTGCAGTTGTCTTTAAATGTTTACTGTTATAATACATCATACATGTTGTTTTACAAATTCTGATTACTTCAGTTTGCATCAGATATTCCTAAATTTCTCTGTATTGCTCACCTTTACTAGTTCTTACAACACAGGAATATATTGTTGTATTCCACAACTTGTTTATTCATTTTCCAACCATTAAACATCTATTTTATTTCTATTTTTTTTTGATACTAACAAATTGATGTTACAAATATGTTATATGTGCAGCCTTTATTTTTTATCATTGATTTCCCTGGGGCATATACTTAGCAATAAAAGCTCTGGACTAAATAAAGTGTGGATACTTCAGTCACATTTTTTGAACAATATCAAAATCGGACCAATTCACTTCTCTACCAACAGGGTGTTATTAACTATCAGTAATAGAAGAGGTATGGTGTGATGGCCAACACGGTTAGCCTTGGAGTCCTGAAGAACTGAGTTCAAGTCTTGTCTCTGACACATTAGCTATATGACACCAAACAAAATATTTAACCATTCAATATATCCCCAACTCTGAAACTCTAAAATACAAATTGTCCATCTTCACTAATGAATAGTTCCCTTGTCCTGAAATTATAGGTCTAGACCAATAAGAGCAATAATAATAATAATTGTGTCAAGAAAGGAAAAAATAAAGGCAGAAAAGAAAGGGAAGAGGAAGAAAAAGAAGGAAAATGAGAAGGTAAAAGAGAAAATGAAAAGGAAGGAGATCAAAAGAAAAATAGAGGAAGGAGACAAAAGGCAGGAAGGAAAAGGAGGAAAAACTCTGAGCAGCACGTAACCTGGCCTTTTGTTTTCCGATCATGTGTAATTCCATTTGGATTCTCACCCCTTTCCCTAAGAGAAGGTAGTCCTTCCCTACAAACTCTGATGAAGCATAGGAACTGGAGGGCTCTTCTCCCAGATATGATACAACAAGCCTCTTCTACAAAGCATCCCTTTATTCTTCTATCCACCAATGTTCTCTACCCCTCTCCTTAAGACTATAACACTTGCAGTCTATATTCCAGGCAAGTGAGTCCTCATCTACATGCAATCTGCCATTGTTCCTTAATTGATACACATCTGGTTTCCTTCATTCTTCAAGACTGTAAACATTACAAAGAAGCCCTGCCTTGCATTTCTTTTTATCTCTCTCTCCTCCCTCTATTTTCCAGCAGAGTGCTAGCCTGTATTAAATGTATGTATGTGTGAGTAACTCTAAGTATCATATTGTGACTCCCTCCATTCTCCAGTGCTCTGCCCAGATTTGAGGAGAGAGCTAGAAGGCCATGATGGAAATCTCCCAGAATAGAGAATCAGAGCCTCAATTATCATCCTGACACTGCCTCTAATTACCTGTGTAACACTGAGCAAATCACTTAACTCCTTCTAGTATCAGTTTTCTTCTCACTGAAATGAGAGGATTGGTTATGTGATCTCCAAGGTTCCCACACTCTGTGACTCTAAATAAGAATATTGCACTTTCCCTTTTTTTTGATTCTATTAATTTTTATTTAAAAAGCATTGCAGATACGTTACTCTCAAGGGTGCTTACTAAAGAAAGTTGGTTTCACCCACTGCACCATAACTGCAACATAGTTTAACCTGGATTGATGGCTATCAAATAAAAATGTATCATGTATGGGTGAAGTCTGAGGGTTTAAATGAATGGACATATTATAAAGGATTTAATCTCACTTGTCTGAAGAGCAAATCTTGATTTAAATCTCTTGTCCAACTTGCATAATACCCACCCACTTCATTTTATCTGTCCAAAATCCTATGAGCTACTTGCTAAACAATAAAGAAAAAAAAGCCTTAGGAAAAGAGACCTCTTGACTGTAAAATGTCTTAAATAGAGGATGTATTCCTTTGGTAGCTTCCCAGCCTGGATGCTATTTTCAGTTCCAAAATCCAGCTTTTTTTTTTTTTTTTTTTTTTTTTTAAAGCAGCTCTGGTACTAGGGTCGCTTAGTTTGTAAGCTGCAGTTTCCACTTAATTGTTGTGTTATAAGAAGTGCCCTCCTGGGACTCAGTGCATAAAGGATGCCTGAGGAGCTTAGCTGGGATTTTGACTGAGTAGGTATAGCCACAGCTACCCCCAGTAATGCAGCTTCTGAGGTTTCAAAGGCACAAGTTAAAAATAGTCTTTTAAAGTCACACAATAACTCTAGATGGTAGAGTGCCTGCTAATGTCATGCAAAATCTGGTGTCAGATAAAACTCACAACTAATGGCTTGATGACTGATAAAAGGTTTGAGATAAATACAGCTCAAAGAGATTGAGGGATTGTTCTAGAAAGCAAAGATTGATAGATTATAGAAAATTCTCTAGAGGGGATATGCACACCCACTGTGAGTAAAGGAATTCTTTTTTGAATGCTGCGGGTGAGCCAGGCATCAGATTGAACTATTATTTTTGCTGAGAGATCGGGTACAACTGTAATTATATCTTTTACAAGACTTCCCCAAAGCCCCCACTCCTGTTCGGCTGGCTTTTGAAAAATGGTGCTTCTTACGCAAGAACAATCTTCAAGATGATTTAGGATTCACCCAACCTGGGACTTTAGATTCCATTCAACATGAAAGTGAAGAAAACACTTATTTTAGAAAGATAAAAGGGGGTAGGGCTTCTATTCTAGGTGCATGCATTGTGGGGTAATATATAAAATGTACCATGGAAAAAATGCTCTAAATCACTATTGATCAGAAATGCAAATTAAGACACCTCTGGGTACTATTACATCCCTCTCAGATTGGCTAAAATGACAGGAGAAGATGATGATAAATGTTAGAGGGGATGTAGGAAAACTGGAACAATAATACATTGTTAGTGGAGTTGTGAACTGATCCAACTATGCTGGAGAGCAATTTGGAACTGTTGGAACTATCAAACCGTGTATACTCTTTGATCTAGCAGTATCTCTCCTGGGTCTGTATCCCAAAGAAGTCATAAAAAGGGGGGAAAAAGCCACAAATGCAAAAATGTTTGTGGCAGCTCTTTTTATAATGGCAAGGAACTGGAAACTCAGCAGGTGCCCATCAGTTGGAGAATAGCAGAAGTTATGGTGTACAAATGTTATGGAAAATTATTGCTTTATAAGACATGTTCAGCAGGATGATTTCAGAAAGGCTGTAGAGAATTACATGAACTAATACTAAGTGAAGTGATTAGAACCAAGAGAACATTGTACATAGCAAAAAGATTATGTGATAATCAATTCTGATGGACATGACTTTTTTCAATAGCAAGGTAATTCAGGCCAGTTCCAATGGTCTTGTGATGGAGAGAGCCATCTGCACCCAGCAAGAGAACTGTGGGGACTGAATGTGAAGCAGAACATAATATTTTCATTTTTTTGTTGCTGTTTGCCTGTTTTTTGTTTTCTTTCTCATTTTTTTTCCTTTTTGATCTGATTTTTCTTATGAAGCATACTAATTGTGGAAATCTGTATACCAGAATCACATATGTTTAACATATTGGATTACTTACTATCTAGAGGAGGGGATGGGAGGAAGGAAAGAAGAAAATTGGAACACAAGGTTTTGCAAGGGTAAATGTTGAAAACTACCTTTGCATATATTTTGAAAATAAAAAACTGTTTTTTAAAAGAAAAAGAAACAAAATAATTAATAAAATAATAAAAGCCAAACATTTAAAAAATAAATAAAATGTATTCATGTATAGCTCATACAAGGCAAAGAATTAAGAAAACAAAGATCTAAAATATTCTAGGACAATTTGAGGAGGAAGAGATTGTTCACACTAGACAGAACAGAAAAGGCTTCATGAAAGAAGTCAAGAAGGATTTTAAAAGGTAGATTTTCTGCCAAGCTTAAGGGAAAGCCTACATAAATCTACAAGATGGAAAATGGCAAATTGACTTCAGGGAACAGTTAAAATACTAACTTTGATCTAATTAGAATATAGAGTGTATGAAGGAGTCAAGTAAATTAAAAACAGGAAAGATGGATGGGAACCAGACTGTAGAGAGCTTTGAATGCCAGGCTGAAAGATTGTATTTTATTCTAGAGATAGTAGGGAATCACCAAAAGTATCTGGAGAGGAGGCAGAAAGCAAAAAAAAGGAAATAAGAAGATGGTTATGGAAGCCAAGTGAAGAATAAATTAGTGAGGTTAATAGCAAAAAAGACTAGTTAGGAAGCTATTACAATAGTATAGAAGAGAAGAGGAAAGACCTGAACTAGAATTACAGCCATTTAAATAGAAAGAAGGGAGTGCATATAAGACCGATTGCTAGAAAATCAATACAATTTGGGAGCTGATTGGTTATAAGGAAGAATGGGAGAGGAAAAATCTGGATAACTGTGGTTGTGAACCTGAGTGGTTGGAAGAATAGCATCTCCCTCAACAAAAATGAAGAAGTCTGGAGGATGAAGGAAGAGAGTGGTTTAGCACTTTGGACCCTCTGAGCTTGAGGTAAGCAGATAGATTAAGATTACTAAAGGACATTCAGGTGGAGCTCTCCCAGCAGGTAGCTGAAGATACACAAATAGAATCATGGAGGAGTTTAGAGCTGGATAATATATGTTGGAGGTTTCTATGTCAGTCAAGATACATTTATTAAGAGCATATTCTTTGTTAGACACTGTGCTAAGTTCTGGAGATCAAAGAAAGGTCAAAAGAGTCCCTTTTCACAAATAATTCACATTTTGATGGGGAAAAGGAGAGGACACTTAAATAACCAGTTAGCCATAAGATATATACAGAGTATGTGGAAGGTAATTAATGTCTGAGGGAAAGCTGCCAGGAGACTGGATAAGGCTTCCTACCCAAAGTAGTAAGCTGAGCCTTAAAGGAAGTCAGAGAATTAAGATAAAGGAATGAGGGGTGGCAGCTAGTACAAAGGCACAGAGACAGCAGGTATATGGTTGTCTTTAAGGAACTGCAAGTAAGCCATTGTAACTGGGTCAAAGTGTGTGTGGAAGAGAGTAAATGTAAGAAAACTAGAAATGTAGAAAGGAAAATATTATGCAGAGTTTTAAAAGTCAATGCTTTCTGTTTGATCCTGGAGGATGATGGAGCCACTAGAGTTCACTGATCAAGGTAGTTCATGATTGAACCTGTGCTTTAAGAAAATCATCTTAGTAGTTAAGTGGAGACTGGATGGGAGTAAGAAGAGTCTTGAGGCAAGGAGATCATTCAGATGATTATTACAATAGTCCAGTTGAGAGATGATGAGGGCTTGAACTTGGGTTACTGTTGTATGAGTAGAGAGAGAAAGGGCAACAAATGTTGGGAAAGTAGAAACGAGATGATATGTGAATTCAAGGAAGCAGTTAAAATGATTGAATTTTACAGCTAGAGCCAGAAGAGATCTAAAAGACCATTTAGTTGAAATTTATTTACTTTATAAATTAAGAAAGTAAATTGAAGAGAAGTTAAAACATTTACTCAAGTGAACATGGATAGGATATGTCAGAGTTGAGTTTTGAACCCAGGCCCAGAACCAATAAAGGTTTCCATTGTACCACATTGTTCCCCTTTCATCCAAATCAGCAAATGAGAGAATGTGGAGAGAAAATATAACCTAGTCCAGAATCTTGGAAGGGGGAGGGGTGGATATCTATCCTTTGAAGACAAAAAAGAAGGAAGAATAATTGATGAATTGAATTTATGGCCAGAAGGCCTAGATATGATTCTTAGATCTGCAACTTCCTATGTCGTCTTAGGTAACTCACTGAACCTAAGGCCTCTGTTTTTTTATCTATCAAATGAGGATTTCTGTTCTACCTCACTCATGGAACAATTGTGAGAAAAGTGTGTATAAAGTCTCTCTCTTATTTTTCCTCTTGAACAGGCTCCCATCCTCCTTCACATACATACATACGTATTTACATATTTATGTGTATGTATATGTGTATACAGATATATACACCTATGTGTATGTATGTATAGCCATATTTAACAATATTTACAGCTGTATAACAGCATTTGTACCTAGGTGTGTATTACATCTCTTCAGAGAGCACCTAGCCCCTTCATTTTACAGATTAAGAAACTAAGAAATTAAGAAACTTCTCGAGGAGGAGAAATGACTCACTCAAGATCATACATCTAGTTAGGGGCAAAGCTTAGAAAGACTAGCTCAACAAACATTTACTGGGTGCCAATGGCATCACGCCTGGCTCTCTATTAGTTCATGCAAAGAGTTAAGACAGGTATATTCGTAACTGTAGGATAGGGTAGGAGGTGCTAAGTCCCAAGGGAATGGTGCGAAGTGTGAGAGGGTTTCTGAAGAAGGAATGATCGCATCTGGCTGGGGATGCTACATACGTGCATCACGCTCAAAGCATGCTACTTTATTGCTATCTTAAATTCTGAATTAACAGTTTACAATTGCCCGGATTCCTGGGTGATTTGGAAGGAAGGCCCATCTGTTCCTTATCACCGCTCATCAAACTCAAGTTAAACCATATGGCATGGCCTCTATTTCCCCTGGGAGAAAAAAAAAAACACACACACACACACAAATTCCTGATACAAGAACTTGCGCCTAGTAGAAGACACCATGGGTTTAAAATATATTAACTTTTATTACATTTATCTTGGCACATGATATTCCTCCTCTCCACCCCCAACCTCAACAAGGTTGCATGCAGGGATTGTGTCATGTGTCATCTTTGAATCCTCAGCATCTAACACAGTTCCCTACATATAGTAATAATGTTTGTTGAATTTAATTGGCTTCCTGATGTCTATGGATAATGTAGCAGAAAGAACAGTGGAATTACTAGGGCCAACAACTGTGTACTATGAAGTCAACTGCATACTATAAACTATTGAGCACACCAGCTGTGTGCAGTAGATTATAGAACTCTACTCTGAAAAGCTACTATAGAAGAAATGATTCCATCAAGAAATGTCCCCAATCCACTCACCCATCTCCTCCCCCTCTCCCCATTCCCCCCACTCCTTCCACTTCACCCTCCCCCCTGCCCAAAAAAAAAAATCTTTGGGGGTAAAAATGTCAAGCACGTGGCTGAAAAGAGCTCATTTTCCTCATGCTTTGCAAAATCTAAGATTCCTTAAGTAATGAGAACCTTAGAATTCAATTCAATTCAATAATTATTTATCAGTGCCCGCTATGAGCAAAGCCCTGTGCTAGGCACTGTGGATATTAAGCAAAAAAACAAAACAAAACAGTGCTTGCCTTTAAGCATATAATATTCCACTGGTCATAAACTCTGATCCTGTATCTATGTGACCCTTGATAGGCAGCATGAAAGCAGGATGAGTCTGGGGAAGTATTCTCACATTTGGCTAAATAGTCATCCTATCATGGGACCACAAAAAGGACCCTTAGAATTGTGAAGGACCTTGGAAATCTTATACACATACACACATAAAAATATGAAAAAAATTTTTATAACTTTTTATTGATAGAACCCATGCCTGGGTAATTTTTTTTACAACATTATCCCTTGCACTCATTTCTGTTCTGACTTTTCCTCTTCCTCCCTTCACCCTCTCCCCCAGATGGCAAGCAGTCCTATACATGTTAAATAGATTACAGTATATCCTAGATACAATATATGTTTGCAGAACCGAAGTTCTCTTGTTGCACAGAGAGAATTGGATTCAGAAGGTAAAAATAACCTGGGAAGAAAAAGCAAAATGCAAACAGTTTACATTCATTTCCTAGTGTTCTTTCTTTGGGTATAGCTGCTTCTGTCCATCATTGATCAATTGAAACTGAGTTAGATCTTCTCTTTGTCAAAGAAATCCACTTCCATCAAAATACATCCTCATACAATATTGTTGTCGAAGTGTATAATGATCTCCTGGTTCTGCTCATTTCACTTAGCATCAGTTCGTGTAAGTCTCACCAGTCCTCTCTGTATTCATCCTGCTGGTCATTTCTTACAGAACAATAATATTCCATAACATTCATATACCACAATTTACCCAGCCATTCTCCAATTGATGGGCATCCAAAAAATATGAAATTATGATGTGTGTTCATTTTATACACATAGGCTATAATTATACACATACACTCCCTATTTTGCAGCAACTGAAGTTAAAAGATGTGAAATGATTTTACAAAGTTAACAGAAGAAGTTTTCTGAGTCTCATAGACCAGTCGCACCAAGACAAGCCAATGCATTGGAAAAATGCAAGCGTCCACCATTATTAAGTCAGGGATTTCACTGCAGATAAGTGTACCATTTCCATCCTCTGAGTTGATATATCTGATTGATTGTTTAGGAAGATTGTAGCAATAGTCTCAGCAATATGACAACCAAGTTCTTTCTAAAAGACTAATGAGAATGGCGCTTCTGCCTTCCTGATGCTAAGTGTCAATTCTGCCCAGACATTTCAAGAGTAATGGTAAGAAAGAACAGGTGTCAGCTCAGATATGATTCTGACACAGAATCGTATCAACAAAGGCTTTCAGTGGCAGAGGGGACTTCAGAAGATATCTAGCTTGACCCCCCAGAATACGATTTCCTCTGCTGCATCCCAGTGAAGAAAGTCTAGAATGAGAATATGTAGTTTCAGATTTTTCATCTGTACTCCCTATTTTCTAGTGTTAGTTTTCCCATCTAAAATGAGGGGAGAGATTAGCCTAAATGATCACTGAGGTCTCTTCCAGTTCTATAAGCTAAATTTTCATTTTAATTGGAGACCACAGTATATTGGAAAGGACACTGAGCTTGAAATCAGAAGAACGGAATTTAATTCCTGGATATGATAGGAATTAATTAGGATTAATTAGGAATTAATTAATTAAGAATAGGTCCTTTGGGAAGATGCTTCAGGTCAATAAGTTGACTCAGTTTCCTCATCAACTAAGAAAAATAACATATTATGTACCTTCTTTCTAGGTAAGAAGGAAATTCCTATATAAATATTAGCTGCAATTATCTTTCTTTAATATCTGCTTGATTAATTCCAGTGATAGGAAATTCACAGTAATATAATGAATATTGTTGGAGTGGTCTAAAAACCCACTTAATACATTCATTTGGTCATTCATTCAATAAATATTGTTAAGTACCTAATAGGGTTTCCAAGTCATGTCATTCCTGCCTTGTAGTTATCTTTCCTATGTACTATTCTTCTGATACTATCAACATTCCAGGCAGTCTCATCACCTTACTTCTGGACTACTGCAATAACCAGCTGATGGCTCTCCCTGCCTCAGATCTTTCTCTATTCCAGTGAAGCCTCCATTTAAGCTGTCAAAATGAACTTCCTAAGTACAGGTCTGACCATTATCTACTTTCCATCCCTATTCAATAAATTCCAGTGTCTTTCTATTATTTCCCAATCAAAAATAACCCTCCCCCAATTGTTTTTTAATATCTTTCAAAGCCAGGCCCCTTCCTACCTTTCAAATATTCTTACACTTAATTTCTTGCCACTTTGACATTTGCCTCTTGCTATTCCTCACATAAGATACTATTTCCTACTCCATACATTTTGTCAGCTGTCTCTCCTGCCTGGAATGTTCTCACTCCTTATACATTCTCCTGGTTCAACTCATAGCTAAAGTTCCATCTTCTTCAGAAAGCAGTTCCCAGTCCCTTTAATGCCAATGCTTTTCTGCTGAGAATATGAGAGACACAGAGAAAAACAGAGACAGAAAGACAGACGTAGAGAGAGGGGATATATATATATACATATTTATGTATGTGCATAGAGATAGATAGATATCTTATTTGTACATAGTTGTTGGCAGGTTAACTCTCAGAATATGAAAACCAGGGACTATCTTTTGCTTTTCTTTGCATCCCTAGCACTTAATACCGTGCCCGGCACAGAAAAAGATACTTAAATAAATGCAACTTGACTTATTCCTTGCTTTTAATCATCTTCTCCATACATCCATCAAGCTCCTGTGACTGCAATATATACCCTCTTCTTAAAGCCTTCTCTTCATTCAAAGATCAGTTCATATGCCGTCTTTTCCAAAAAGTCTTGTGTTCTTTTCAAATCTTCCTAGAGCACTTTTATATATTCTTGGCTCCTTTTATACAGAACCACCTATTTTATTATGTTATGTAAATATCTGCATTTAAATCATATAGCAGAATATTAGTACGTTGAAGGCAAAGACTATGTTCCCTATCTGTATCTTTAGTTCTTTACACATCATAGGAATTTAATAAATGTCTGTTAAATTGAATTGATTTTTTATCCTGCATTTGTATTATCCTTCTTAACAAGAATAAATAACTAGCACAACATAGTATTTGCAGGCAGATTATCCTCACTGGGGCTCTACTTATTTGTGGCAAATCTCCTTTCAGCTCTCACAGTCAGCACTACCTACTCTGCTTCTCAAAGTGTTGTGGCTTGCCTATTCCCTGAAAGAGCTACAAGGGAAGGGTGTTTAAATAAAAATACATATTACAGTTTTATGCCATGGAAAGTTTGAAAGAGAAATGCTTGAGGGCTACTTGTAGGGATTAGGAAGATAACTCAGTTTATTTGGAGTGGAGGGGAAGCCACAACAGTCAATTTCTAGAATAGGGTGAAAGTAAGGGAACAGAACAAATAAATTGAAAATCCCAATTCCTTGTAATTCAAGACTTAATATTATTATGGTCTCCTCATTTTGCCTCAAGAAGAGTGAGTACCTTGAAAGTCATCTATCCTATTTCTTGGTAAAAATAAAAACACCTCAAAGACAAATATAAATGCTCTTCAATTAACCACCATTTTAACGATTAAATCCAGTCTGGTTTGTTACTAGAGAACTTACTTGTACTGTTCTTTATACTCTCTCAATCAAGAGATGCTCAGAGATTTTCCTCATTTTCCTGTGATATAGATATAGCATCTATTACACCTAAATTGGAAACCCAATCAGTCAAATTTAATCAACATCTAAACATCTCTAATGCCTACCCATCCACTGCTCATTCCAATTCGAATTAATCAAATATGTATTCTCTACCTAGTATACATAAAGCACTATGCTAGGCACTAGAGGAGAGAGGAAGTAGATAAACAGTATAGGAAGGACTACCATTAAGGCAAAGCTTAAACTACAGTCTTCAAAAGTTATACAATTGGAGAATTACATGAAGACTTTATAATCACGTGATATAATCCCTTTATCATACATTGGAGGAAACTGAGGTCCAGAGAGGTAGTCATGGGCAGATAGAGTCATGACCTAAATCCAGTTCTTTTGTCTGTTTGTCTTCATCTCTCAAGAATATAAAATTTCACTGTTAGAGAAAAGATACCATAGAAACTTCTGACACAATAGTCTGCCTTCCCAGAGGGATTCCATCAACATTTTTATCTTCTAAATCATCAAAGAATTGAGTCCTGTAACGCTTGAGGCAAAAGTCCTTCTTTTTAAGATCTACATTCTTGTCCTTTGCAAACTCAATGATCCACTTTAGCTGAGACAGTAAATCTTCCCTGCTGAAATACTAATCGGGTAGTGAGAGAAGAAAGAAGGAACAGCAAAGTGACCAGATGCCCTGCTTTGGACAGGATTACCTTGTAATTTAACTTTCCTTCCTTCCTTCCTTGTAACACATGTTGTAAGACTTTGGACCAGATATTTCATCCCCTTTGCCTTCGGTTTCCTGGTTTAATAAAATTAGGTGCTGTTTTTAAAGTCCCTTCATGCTTGAACATTCTGGTTTCCCAATCCCCTTCCAATTCTGGTATTCTATATCTTATGGTTCATTTCCAGCTCTAATATTCTATGTTCTATGGTCCATTTCCAGCTCTAATTTCCATATTCTATGGTCCCATCTAGTTCTAACACTGCTCTAACAAATATCATTATATTTTATTTTTCTCTGGATTCACCTTCCTTTTTTTTTTTTTAATTCTTTTTGTCCCTCACTATCATCCTCTCTAACTTTGTCTATGGTTCCTTAAACAATAAGAATAATATTTAGTTGCTCAAAGCACAGACTCTAGATTTTTGATTAGAGGTCCCAGGGAATTTAATAACTGATTCTCTAGCTATTATTCTGTATGACTTCAAGTCCATGTAGTAGGTACTACAAAACTTAGTAGAAAAACCCTGTGGCACCTACTACATAGAGTCTAAATATTTTTTTTTTTTACGGGCTATTAATAGAATTCAATAGATCCTTGTAATCATGGATCTACTATCTGGTACACAGTGTGGCTACTATCTTTCTCATCAAATCCTTGATTAGGATTATTTTTATAGCAGTCAGAGCTACCTTCAGTTCTCCAGATCAATATCGTGTCACTGGATCCAGAGGCTCCAGGGGAAAAAGTGAGGCTGGTGATTTTGCAGAGCCCTCACTCACTTCAGTCTCATTCCATTCCGTGTCATGGCATCACCTCCCTACTGTTATGGTCCTCTTCAAGGCAAACAACAACCTCTCTGAGTAGCAATTGGGGCTCCCCGAAGGCGATCCAATTAGAACTAGCTAGTTGAGCACAGCTCTTTTCTTTTCCTTGCCCCCTCCTTTTCTTTATGCTTTCCCTTCCCTTCTCTTGGTTACTTAGGATCTCATATCCTTATTTGTGGGTGCTCTGTCTAAAAGAATGTAAATTTTGATAGCTGTAACCTTCCAAAATATCTTGGAGTTTACTGGCTAAGACCCCCTTGAACCCAAAATACTGGGATTCTCACTGATTGATCAACAATAAGTCCCAGCCCAAGCCTCATTTGGTCATTGTTTGGGCTTTGATTGACTCAGAATGAATGTAAATAGCAATTATTTCTATTTTGGCCAAAAATCTTGAGAGTCTTCCTCTCCCAGACTGATTATTTTTTAATTAGGTAAAAGAGGACATTCTTGCCTCTTTTCTTACCTAGCCTTAATTAATGATTTTGTGTTGTATCAGTCAAAAGGAGATCTATTAAAGATCTTAGCCTAAAAAAACCCAAAATCTTCCACTGCATAAAGGACCATCTCTAGTTATCCTTATTTATATTTTGCCACTGGACCTAGATAGCTCTGGAAGTGAAAGTAAGGTAAATGACTTTACACAGCCCTCCTCATTTAAATCCAATTCACTTGCATGTCACGGCATCATCTCCCTGATGTCATGGTCTTCTTCAAGAAGGAAAGACAAACAACAACAATAACCAGCACCAGGATAGGAATGACCTGCATAACATGGTATGGTTAATTATGCCTTACCTAAGTTTGGGGAGCTAGGTGACTGGGTGCAGCATTGGGCTTAGAATCAAGAAAACTCATCTATATAAATTCAAATCTGGCGGCAGACACTAGCTATATGACCTTGGGTAAATCACTTACCCCTTTCAGTTCCTCATTTATAAAATGAGCTGGAGGAGGAAATGGCAAACCACTCTAGTATCTTTATCAAGAAAACCCCAAATGTAGTCAGGAAGAGTTGGATACTACTGAAACAACTCAATAATAACAAGTAGCCTTCTCTCCAAATGGTAAATAATGTTCATGGTGAAATCTTTCAAAATTTGCATTATCTAATTCCTAATATACCTTATAATAAGCTTAGGAAACTAACTACATAAAGCAAAATTCTACTTCTTGGTGTGAGAGAAAATGTTGACCATAGGGACAGAAGACCCAGGTTCAATTCTCAACTATACTCAACTTACTAGTTGTGGGATCATGAAGATGAGTAGTTCCTTTTCTCTCAACCTGTTTCTCTATCAATAAAATAAGCCCAATCATAATTATGCACATTTATGCTTTCATAGTAAGGCAGAGGTGGCTAAATTGATTGTGATCCTCACCTTGCAGACAGAGAAACTAAGATTCATAGTCACATAGTTGCATGATATTTAATTTAGATCTAGAAATCATACCCGTATCTTTTGACTCCTATTCTGGGGCTCTTTCCTCTATGTGCAATACTGCCTTTAACTGGGAATAATGCATATATTATTCCCAGTTACACACACACACACACACACACACACACACACACACACACAAAACCAGAAAGGGCCACTGTAAAAAAAAAAATTGTGTATACCATAAACCCATCACAGAAGCATAATGTGGGGAAAAGACTGATGGATTTTAAAATGAGAACAGGGCTGTCACCCCAGCTCTGCTACTTCTTAGCTTGATGATCACTAAAAAGTTGTGCTCTCTCTGGGCCTCAGTAGAGCCAAATGAAATGAGTAAAGCTGCCTTCCAGATCAAACATTGTGAGATGACAGTCATTATTCTTTAAAAAAAAATCAAAGAACATTATATTTATTTCATGCACTTGTATTTTCAATTATGTTATATATCTTTGTGCATGTCTCATTTATCCTTTTGGACTATTTACTCCATGAAGACAAGACCAGTTATGTTTATCTTTGCTTCCTATCAAATGTGCAGAGGAAGGCTGGATGCACAGCAAACGCTGTTAATGTTTATTGAAAGTTGTTATATGAATGTTGAGGTATCTTATAATTTTGGGAATGAGGAGAATGGATAATTAGTGTGCATGCACATATGACCCTTTTAAACAGCTTTGATTGCAGATGCATCATCATTAGCTGAAGGAAATTAAACTTGCTCCAAGCTACAAAACCACAAAGGTTCCTGGTAACCAAACTACTGGTGAATTTGCAATGCCTGCTATGTAAAGCAACATGTACAAAGAAAAAGCGTGCCAAAGGGGATATTTGAGAAAGGTTTCAAACTCATGGGAGCAATAATCTGATTTCTAGAGGAGTGATTTTGAAATTAGGCTTCCATGATCAATAGATTAGGTATTTGTCTGGCGGGAAATGTGGTTTGAAATGGCACTTGGAATCACAGAATTTAGAATTAGAAGGGATGTTAGTCAAAGTGCTTCATTTTATTGATTAGGCTGAGGCCCAGAGAAGGATAATAATTTGACCCAAATCACATGGGTATAAAGTTAAAAAACTAAATTCAAACCAGGTTCCTAGATTCCTAAACAACAGACTCTCACAATCTTGCTGCTACTGGGTACAATGTTCTGGTTTTACTTACTTCCTTTGGCTCGAGTTCATATAAATCATCCCAGGTTTTTCTGAAACCATTCTGGTTATCCTTTCTCATGGCACTAGAGCAATCTATTGTTTCTCATAGTACAAAAATAATATTCCACAATTACATATTATAACTTGATCAGTCACTTCCCAATTTTTAATCCTTTCAATTTTTTAATCTTTGAATTTTTAATCCTTTGTCATCAAAAAAAGAAGTTCTATAAATATTTTTATATAAATAGGTCCTTTTTCATTTTCTTTGAACTCTTTGGAATGTGGATCAACAAGTGGTATTATTAGGTCAAAGAGTAGACCCAGTTTTTATAACTTCTTGTATGTAATAACAAATTGTTCTCCAGAATGAACCTTTACCTTTAGTAGCAATTGTTTTTTGTTTTTTTTTTCCTCCTTCTACATTAGGGAATTGTTGGTACTGGGTCCATATATGTATATGTGTGTGATATGTTATATCAAATATGTATATATGACATTTATAAATGATTGATATTGAATCCCACTATGTTTTCTTGCTCTCTTATTTTACAGATGAATTCAAATCTTCCTGATTTTAGCCTCAGTTCTCTACCCATTGTACCACTTTGATGCCCCATCTATGAATAGTGATAGCAATTATTGTACTACCAGAGTGACTATCTTAAAACTGAATAATAGATTCTGCTTCAGTCCCTTGCTTGAATTCTGTTTGTGTCTCTCTGTTTCAAGTGTGTTTCTTATAAGCAATATATTGTTGGATACTGGTTACCAATCCACTTCCATTTTATGGGTAAGTTCATCTCATTCATGTTCACAATTATGATTGCTATCTGTACATTTCCTTCTTCTGTTTAGCTTTTTCTCTCCTTTTATCCTTCTATTTCATTTCTAATGCCTTCTTTTATCTGTCCGTCCCTTTTTCTTTATCTTTTTTCCTCTTCTGCTTCCCAATGGAATAAGATAAAATTCTATTACTTATTGAATGCATGAATATATACATATATATATACACATATATATATACACATACAGATATGTATTTACATATATGTCTGTGTGTATTCTATTTTTAAATGAATTTAGAAGTTAGATACAAGCTTTGTCCTCCCCTCCCCTCATCATTTCCCCTTCCACTGTAAAAGCTCTTCCTTGAAAAATTTTTTTATATGAGATAATTTTCTTCCATTCTACTTTTCCCTTCCCCTTTCTCACAAGAGATGATTCTTTCTCAGTTATTTTTTTCATCCTCCTGACATAATTGACTCACTTCTGAACTTAGTTTTTATGTAAAATTCCTGTAACTGCCCTAATAATGATAGCGTTCTTAAAAGATAACTATCTCATATTCCCATATAGAAAGGTATAGAGTTTAACCTTATTGAATCCCTTATGATTTCTCTTTCAAGTTTCCTTTTTTAGGTTTATGAATTCAAAAATTTTAAAATAAATGTTAAAAACATCTTCTAAAAAGAATGCTAAAATTGTTGTTATATATAATTGGGGGAAATTAAATACTATTACATAAAATGAATATTAAAAATATTTTACATGTAATTGGGAATTATTTAACAAACTAAATAAAAATCTATTAGATACACAAAAAAGGCATAGATTTACTTTCAATAACAAGATTATGTATTAATACCTATGAAAGAACTCATGAAGCCACACAGAAATACAGAAGAAAATACTTTGGTCTTAAGAGTGCTAGAATCAATACTTACTGGGCATATTATATTGTACATCTAAATTGTTTTGTTGTCATTCAGTTATTTCAGTCTTGTCTGATTTGTGATATCATTTGGAATTTTCTTGGCAAAGATACTGGAGTAGCTTTCCATCTCCAGCTTACTTTATAAATGAGGAAACTTAGACAAACAAGTTAAGTGACTTGCCCAAGGTCACATAGCTTGTGTGTCTGACACCAGATTTGTACTTGTTTTCCTGACTCCAGGACTACTGTTCTATCCACTGTGCTATGTACCTGTGTACCTATGTACCATCTACAAAGAGGGGTAGTAATAACTGTACTACCAAGGTGATTGTCTTAAAACTGCTTTATAAAATTTAAGATGCTATCATTATTTAGTTAAAAGTCATAAACTTTCTCGTCTCACCTTTCTGCTCTCATAAAGAAGCTCTGGGTAACCATCCCTCCCAACTACATAGTTTTCTCATGTTGTCCTTTGCTTAATCACCACAGTATTTCCACCCACTTCTGCCTTCCTCAATTGTGGAATTCCCAGAGTCCAACAGTCAATTGTATTCTATCGCCAAATCTTCGCAAATTTTAAGTAGAGAATTTTCTGATTTAGGTAATAGAAATGGAAAATAATACTCCTCTACAGAAATGAAGTCTCAGAAAAATGCAGGAAAAGCAAAATCTCTTGAGTACTTAGGTCTGATCAACAGTAAATCACTTATTTCTTGCCTGTGAAATGTAAAGAGGCTATGGACTTCCATTTCCCATATTCACGGTTCTGGTTACAAAAGCAGCAGTTCAGATAGATAAAAAATTTCAGACTCCATAAAAAGATGAAACTCTGTTCAACTTGGAAAGCTTCTTCCCTGTAAGAGAGATCCCGATCCACTTTGTTTATGTTAGAAACAGAAAATCCAAGATCCAATGAGATTTTTAGCTGAGAGCCTGAGAGTTTCCTCCTGATTTAATCCCAGGTTCTAACTTTTTAAAAATGTGGCAGTGAGATCAGCACTTTCTGTCCTTCTAAGCTACAAGGCTTCCAAAAGAGACTAGTGCCATGTGAGAGGAGATATTGTTAGGTTTTAATGAATATAGGAAGACACAGCTGGGAAATTTGTCCTTTGGGGACAAAGCACCATTTTTATCTGCTAAGATTCAATTCCCAAACAATATAATGAGACCTATTTTACCTGTCTTATAACAACTGCTTGAAAAGTAACAATTTCAGTCAATAACCAGCAGTTTATCTGCATGATACCACCAAATTCATAAGTTGTTTTTGGATTCCCATAGATACAACCTGAAAAATTCACTCCCCCATCTTATAAATTCAATGGACTTAAGAGAGAGACAGAGACAGAGACAGAGACAGAGACAGAGACAGAGACAGAGACAGAGACAGAGAATGTAGATACACATAAAGATATAATATATTGTTAAATGTCTACCATCCACAAGGAGTTGAAGGGGAATGTACAAGGACAAAAAAAGCCAAAAAAACAGACTTGAGTCATTTGCCTTTTGGACTTTGCCAAGTCCTGTCTAAAAGATTTTATTTTCTATTACTTAGGGGAATATGTACCAATAAAAGTAAATACAAAACATGTACCCAAAAATGGAGGAGGAGAGGATACTCACAAAATTAGCATTGTCATGACTCAAGTGAGAAATACTTTGTAAACTTGAAAGCACTTTATGAATGGCAACTATTGTCATTTATTTTGGTGCTAAATTTAGCATTTCATTTACAGATGAGAAAACTGAGGCAAAATAGGTTAATTACTTGTCCAAGCTAGTAAGTATCCAAGGGCAAATGTGAATTCAGGATTTCCTGACTCCAGGACTGGCATCGACTCCACTTCTTAAAAAATGTTTAGCATAATATTAGAGCCATAAAGTATTAGAAACTATCTGTAACATTAATGCTTGGTCCACATGAATTCTAAGTCTTTTCTAACTCTCTATGATTTATGTTTCTCCCATCCCCATATTATCATGAATTAGCAGAGACCTCACAAACTTCTTGTCCAGCTTTTTCTCTGTATATCTAAAGAACTGAGACCAGTGAGTTCAAGAGATTTTTCCAAAGTCACAGAAGTCCTTTTATCACTACAACCACCACCACGATCATCTTCATCTAATCATCATTTTCCTCATCACCACCATCACCATCATCTTCATCCTAATCATCATCTCTGACATTAATATAATACTTTATGGTTTACAAAAATTACCTGATTTATTTCATTACAGCATCACAAAACCTCTGTGAGGTCAGTAGGATGAACATTATTTTCTCCCTTATATAGATGAGTATCTCCTGATAGAATATTGCAGATAGGTAATCAGTCATTTAGACTCTGCTAGAACTTTTATCAGCTGTTGGCAGCTCAGGCCATTGTTAGACAGTTCTAATTGTTGTGAAATTCTTTCTTATGCTAAGGTAAAATCTGACTCCTTACAATCTTAGCCATTTGTCCTTTTTCAAAGTTTTAGACTTTGAAAGCTACTCTGAATTAGTCTTCTCTCATCTCAGACCCTTAAAAGTTCCACTACATTTTCTCTGAGATGTTGCCAAGGCAGATTTTTGCTAAGCAGTGGAGAAAGAGATTTAGCATAGTTTTATGCATTTGACTATAAGATAAAAGTTATGTCTTTTAACACATAATTATCCCAAATGATATAAACCGGATGTTTTAAACCCATGTCCCCAAGAGTATCAAGAAATTTCATTATAATTTTCAAAAATATATCCACATATTTATATTCTCCAAACTTCTTTGAAAAGTTATCTATACTGCCTCAAACTGCTGCAATGCTATCAAACCTAGCCTCAGATACTAGTCATGTGACTTTGAACAAGTTATTAAATCATTGCCTCAGACTCCTCATCTGTAAAATGGGAATAATCATAGTACCTACTGTAATGCCAGAGAAACTGAAGCAAGATAGAGATTAGAGAGTATTTAATGATTTATTTTAAAGGGAGAGATTTACTGGGACCAAATGAATGCATGGTTTGGTCCCAGGGCTGAATGAGACTATCGTCTCCAAGAATCTGGACAACAATATGAGTTCTCAATGACAGATATACACGTGGCTCAGACTCAGGGGATAGACTGAGGCAGGGGTGGAATCAGGGTGCTGAGATGGGGAGGGACTATGACAATTTGGTTCTGACAGGGTGGGGGAAGGAAGGAGGGGATATCTGATAATTGGGATTACAGAGTGGGAGAGGCACCCAACATTCTAATGATGCCTAAGATAGAAAGTCTTTCTCCTTATCTGAATCATCGTGATTAAGAGGGAGGGGTGGTTGAGCAGAACAACTAGGGAAACCAAGGCAGGACTGGGTCAGAATAATTAGGGAAACTGAGTCAGGACAATAAAAGAGAACCGTGGCATAACACTACTTCCCAAAGCTAAGAGGATGAAAGGCATAATATCTGTAAAGTACTTCGCAGACCTTAAAATCCTATACATATACTAGCTGTTACTATTATTTATTACTCATCAATAGAAACAGTAAAAGAGGATGACTCATCCTATAGTAGAAAAGGGTGCTACACTTGAAGTTAAGAGAACTGGATTCATATCCTGATTCCAACATCATTTATCAGTTGTATGATTATGGCAAATCATTTCACTGCTCTGAATTTCTGTATACAACAGAGATAAAAAAAATAAATACTTGCAAGGCTTGTCTCATAAGATAGTTTGTGAGGAAAGCATGCAATAAACCTTAAAGTGCTATATAAATGTGAATTATTATTATCAATAGCAATAATAACAGTAATATTAGTACTGGGTAGAAAAAAAAAAAAGATGCTGAGATTAAGTTGCTTTGGAGTATGACAGAAACTATCTAGTGAATGAGCACCTCCTGCCTCATTTTTATTTGAGCACTTTCCCCAGATCTCTCCTCTGCCTTTGTCATGTTCTACTTTGTATCTCACTTATCTGTGTGCAAGTCTTTTCTGCAACCTATTAGACTATAAATTCTTTCAGGGAAGAAGTTGAGCTGTTTTTTCAGACCTTCACATAGTAAAGCCTTGTACATACTAAATGCTGAATACATGTCTGCCAAGTTGAATTAAATATGTCTTTTGATATGCAAATGGAGCAAGGTAATGGGGATTCTGTGGCACACAATGAGAGGGGTCAGGTATAAAGCACAATGGCCATTCTATTTTGCTAGTATTTTCAAAGCTGTTCAAAAAGTCTAAGAATTATCTCTGGAATGATTTTTTTCCTGTCAATTCATAGCATCCGATAAATCTCTAATTAAGAACACAAGAAGATGCTACTACCAATAATGGTACCTTCAGTAATCCTGTGTCAAACACTCCTCCAATTGGACATTGACCTATCATAAAGAAAACAGATCAGAGATCATTCATCCTCATCTGTCTGACATTCAACACAGACAGTACACAGCTGGGTACTTAGCAAATATTTTGGATGACACTGGTGATGTATAGCAGTGTGTCATTATGCATATTTTATAGCCAGGGTAAAGGGTTGGAGTATCATGCCTCTTTGTCCAAGGTTATTTTTCATGAAAAATCTGATTGAGTCATCATGGGATTAAAGGAAACTATTTTCTCATTAACAGGGAACCATCTTAACGACAAGAAATAAAGGATGGAATAAATGGGAAAAGCGGAAAAACTAAATTGGGAAGAGAAAGGAACAGAATTTCCAGAAATCAAAGATGGAAATCTAACTTTCTTTATATTTGTACAAGTTGCCAGGAAAAGAAATAAATACATCGTCATCTTTGTAAAAAAAAACAAAAACAAAAACAAAAAAAACTAAGCTGATGAGGAACAGTGAAATACTGAATTATCTGTACCTCGAGAGGTTTGTCATTGGGTGGGATTTCTTACATTCTTATGATCTGACACATTGGGAGATTTACATGGAAGCATTTTGAAAAAGGCCAAGAATGTCACAAATATAAGGATCTAGCAGGTCAAATGGAAGAAGTGCTGAATTTGGAGTCAGAAATACCTTACTTCAAATCCTCCCTCAGTTGTTTATTATAGCAGTGAGACCTTGAGCAAATCAGTTAATCTATCTTAACCTTTAGCTCTGTAAAATGGGAATAATATTAGAACCCACTTAAAGAGTTGTTGTGAGGATCAAATGAGAATATATGCCTAAAATAGTTAAAAAGCACGATATAAATGTTAAGCTACTGTTATTATTAAAGTATCATTGCTGAAATTATTCTTGCTATGACAATCCATCTCACATTAACAACTATGTGGCACAAAGGGGGACCTAAAGATTAAATTAAAAATGACCTTGCTGTCATAGAGGAGAACAGAAGGTATTCATAATATAACTACCAAAAAAAAGAATAATTCAGGATAAATATATGAGAGGTACGAAGTTCTTTGAAGGACCCTGATTAGAAGAAAAGGTTATTGATAAGGGATTTCAAGGGAAGCTTCCCTCCTGCAACAGGTGACATCTGAATTGAACTTTAAAATATAGGTAAGAACTGAAAAAGTAAAATAGGGGAAAGCGTATTTTAGTCATAAGAAATTATATAAATAGAGTTGCAAGGTAAAAGAAAAATAGGGCAAAATAGTGACAATGAATGATTCAGCTTTGCTAAAATACACAATATGTGGAGGAAAAATATAAGATGAGGCTAGAAAAATGAGCTTGGGTTAGATTTCAAATGCCAGGAAAATACCTTCTTGAGTAGTTAAGGGAACTACTGAAGACTGGTGAACAGAGAGAGACTGATATGGCCAAATACATGCATTAGGAACAAGAGTTCCTAAGAACAAGGGTATGAAAGATAGTTTAGGCAAGAATTCTTAATCTGGAGAGTGTGAATTTGTATGTGACTGCTTATATACACATGCATATGAACATACATGTACAGATGTATATGCACCCACAAATATATACATATAGGTATATATAATGTGCGTTGCTATGTGCATACAATACACATTATACAGGTGTATATATATATAATATACAACCTCTGTGAATGTTTATGTTTATATACATATATATATATATACACACACACATACAAGTACAAACATACATGTGTTTATACCTACATATATACACATTTAATATTTTATACATAAGTAAATAAATGTATTTCAATATAACTGGCTTCCTCTGTGATCCTATGCATTATATTCTATACCTTTTTAAATGTTATTCTGAGGAGTATGTTAGCTTCAACAGACTGGTAGAGAGGTTCATGCAACATACACAAATAGGTAAACCAGAATGGACTGAGGTAAGGAAATCCATTAGGAAGCTATTGTAGTAGGCTACAGAGCTCAAGTTACTTGCTAAAAATCAGATGAGAAGGTAAAGACAGAGCTGGGATGCAAATCTAAGCCCTACTTAAGTCTAGATTTCATTTTTTTTAAGGAATAAAAATTTGTATTCTTTCCTTTATATTCTCTGACTGGAGAGAAAGGAGGCTTTTGCTACTGATATGCATAATGAATCCAAACAAATTCTAGAACTGACCAAGTCAAAGATATGTCTCTCTATGCATTTTGAATCTCTGTTGTGATCTTTCCCTTGAATTCCTAGTCCAATAGCTTGTAGCATATCTCTCTGTTGCTATCCTTCTAGAATCTCAAACTCACATATGACTGAACTTACTATCTTTTCCCCACACCTAACCTATTTTTTAATTTCCTTTTTCTTACCCACAGCACCACAATCTTCCTAATGGCCTAGGTTTGAGACCTCAGAGTCATTTTAACTCTCTATTTCTCTTTCCTCAATGCCATATAAATTACTAAAATCCTCCACAATATTTCTCACATCATTTCTTTATCTTTATTCATAGTCCCATCTAAAATTTCAGTTCAGGTTCTTATCACATCCTCTAGAGTATTTTTACTTTTTTATTTTAGTTTGTATTTTGTTTTGAAGCAATATATTCCCCCCCTCAAAAAAAAAAAAAAAAAAAACAACCAAGCAAAGCAAATCCTTTCCAAAGTACAAAAAAATTCAAGTTTACTTATCAATTATTAACAGAAAATAAATGTCTCTTTTAACTATTTGTCTGGAATATTTTAACAACAACAAACACATTTATAAATAACACAATGTGATTTGTGAAGCATTTCCCACATACAGTAATATGCCTGGACTTAGGTAGTGCAAATTTGCATTCATTCATTTTTTCAATAAGTGTTAGTATTAAGAACTTACTATGCACTTCAGACACAGTGCTAAGCATTGAGGACAAAAAGATAAAAACAAGGAGCTTATATTTTGGGGAAAGGGTAAAATGAAATGTATACAGATAAGGAAAAATTAAAATATATAGAAAAATTATGGAAGGGCTACTACCAACAAATCGAAATAAGTCTCCTATAAGAAGTGGCACATGAACTGAATCTTAGAAGGAAGCTATGGATTCTACAGTGAGGTAGAATACATGGCAGGGATTCCCCACACAGAAACTAGGGTTCAAAGTGATAAAGTGAGGTACTCTTAGAAAGAGAGTTAAGTGACAGTGCCACATTAAAAGACCACATCCGACACAGATATTTCTGCTCTACTGAACCATCTCATACACAGTTCCTGCCACCAGTCTGTCTGTTCTCCAATGCATCTTGCATACAACTGCCAAAAGAATTTTCTGAGATAGCAAAACTGATATTTTAACCCCAAACCTCCAAATCTAAGGCTCATTCAACTACAGTAGGCTGAGGCCTTGATTAGCAGCCAGAACAATTAGTTAAAAATAATAGAATACAAAATACACAGAATTTAGAAATTTCAACTTAAGATAACACTCAACTCACCATAGGGAAGCCCATTTAGCCTTTGATTGGACATGACCATCTCTTAATAGCCCACGCCAAAGAATATCCCTTTAATTCAGATGTACATATTAGTGGACCATGTATCTCTGACAAAACAGTCAATTTCATTACTTTGCAGTCATACTTCATCACTTAGTTCAATCTCCTTGACAGTTTCCTAATCTATAAAGTAACAGGTTTGTATTTTTATAATAGCCATTATTTATATAGTGCTTTAAAGTTTGCAAAGCACTTCACAAATATTTTCTAAGTTGATCCTCCCAACAACCCTGGGAAGTGCTATTTTTTATTAATACAGATAAAAAAAAAAAGAAAACTAAAGCTAACTGTCACTAGTAAAGTGGAATGTGAATTCAGGTCTTTTTGACTTCACGTCCTGAGTTTTAACCACTGTGCTACTTATCTGCCAGGGACCTGCCTTAAAAGGTTTTTGTAAGAATCAAGTGAATTAATATATAAAGAATGCTTTGCAAAGTATCAATATAAATCTGAGCTATTATTGTTATGATGTATACAATCTCTAATTACAGTTATATGGTGCAGTGGATAGAGTTCTGGGGCTAGAGTCAGGAAGACTCATCTTCCTCTGGTCGCAGACCCTTACTATGTGATCTTGGGCAAGTTATTTAACCCTGTTTGCCCCATTTCCCATCTGAACTGGAAAAGGAAATGTCAAACCATTCTAATATTCTTGCCAAGAAAACCTCAAATGAAGTCAGGAAGAGTCTGCTATGATGAAAGAAAAACAAATACAATCTGTTGGCTCTCTCACAATCATATATGGACTAGCAATATGGGACCCCAAAGCTCCTGAGTCTTAGGATAGCACTGATGGGTCGGGGGTTTGTTTATTTAAATCTGTAATTCATGAGAGCCAATCAGCATGCTTCCCTATTATGATTATCAATTTCTAACTACTATTCAGCTAGGCTTACTCAGAATTTAATAATGAGTATAACTAAGGTGATATAGCAAGAAAATTTAGTTTAAGCATCTCCCAAAGTCTATGAGACACTGTAATCCCAGAACAAACAGAATCCAGGAAAAAAGTGGGTTTGAACTGAAAAAGTACAGATGGCAAAGGGTTAATTCACAGCTCTGATTTATGGGAAATTATTTCCTCCATTTAATGGGATACTTATGAAGAAATTAAATCTTAAATACAATATATCTTATCTGCTGGGTTTTTTATACCAGAATATGTCCAGCTTGAAACTTCTTTTTCTTAATATGTCCAGACTCTTCTCAGATGTCAATACAAGTTCTGTCATCAACAAAAAAAGATTTAAGATGGTGATGGTAGATAGGGAATACAAAACTCTCTGATGCTCAGAAGACATCAAGGTCCTTCTTTGGTTAAGATGGGGTGTGATACCTTGGTCAAAGATAAAATGAGCTCTTCCTCACCCCCATGGAATTCCTTTGCAAAGGCTTCTCTCTCTCCTTTCTACTACCCCACACTTGAATCTCTAATTTCAACAATCCTTTTGATTTCATACCGGCCTCAGAAGACAATGCCAAATCCCTCCACTAATATAAAGAGACTTTATGTCATCTAGGGAGGTGTCCAGGCTTTGTAAACTGTAGAAAATTAAGATTTGTTCTCACTTGAAAATAAAAAAAAAAACCTGAGGAAATTGATTTCAACCCCACATTTACATCACCAATATTATCACCCATTAGTTTCTGAACCAAACCAAAGAGAAGTAACTTACCCAAAACAAACAGTAAATGGTAGAGCCTAGAGTTGACTAAGTTTTAGAATAATTTCCCCCCTCTTCAATATAGTCCTACTACTACAAAACCTTGCACAAGATAAAGGCAGATGCCATTGTCAAGCAGCATCACAGGGGTGTCATGATGATGAATGAATTAATAAAGAGGCATTAATTAATCACCTGCTATGATCCAAGCACTATGCTGAATTCTGGAGATAAAAATCACAAAACAGAGAGAGAGAGTTCTTATACTCAAAGAATTTATATTCAAGTAGGAATATATAACATATAGCAAGGAACTAGTGGCCAGGGAAAGACCCTTTGATCAGAAATCACAGGGATGCTGAGTTGATTTAAGAGCAATACATTGACATGACTTTTCCAGAAATGATGGCATGCTTAATTTGATCACTTTGCCAAAACAAGACGAAGAAATCCAGGAGAATGGGATGAAGGCTGAGTAGTAAGAGGTGATGGCTTAGGTGGCTAATCATTCCAGAAAGTGGGGTCATTGATCCTGGAGGTCTACGATATAGAAGTCTGGAACCCACAAAAGTAGATCCACTATAGAAGTTGTTAATACACAGGTCCACATGGCAAGAAATAGGTCAGAGATGTCAAGCTAATAGTAAGATAATCTGTGTGGAAGGTTAGAAGAGATATAAAACTGAAACAGTCTGAAGTGTAAGACCAACAGTAGACATACACAGGCTAAGTGATCTACTTTGTATGCAATCAATAATCAATTCAGAGGAAGGTCCTGAGATAATATCTGATCAAATGAAATATTTATAAAGCACTTATTACAGAGCCTGCCATATAGTAGGAACTTAATGCTTGTTTCTTTCTTTCCCTTCCTTTCTTAAGATGAGGGTTAAAAGGGATACAAAAATCTTCAAGAAAAGTTACAGTAGAACCAAGAGAGAAAAAAAGAGGAAACACTTAGGCCAATTCTCCTCCTCCTCCTCCAAATTTTAAAATAATGTCTCAAATCAAATTCTGAAGTGGAAGAGGCAATAAAAGACCAGAGTGAGATTCTTCCAGCCCAAAAATTATTAGGAAGTCAGAAAAAGAGATATGTGACACAGGAGGCTATCTGGGAGTCCACATGGAAGTGACATCAGTGGTAGGACCATGTGGTAGTAAAAGAAGCAGCAGAAGCTTTGGGTTTCTCATACCCCAGTAAGGGGACTTGGAAAGCAGTCAGAGAGAGAATAGAGAGGGCCCTGTGCTGGTATTGACACAAAAGCACATACTGTTTGACAACCCTATTGATTATACCAAATATTGGTCATATTTCAATGGCAGATAGGAACATTTTTAGTTAAGAGGGCAGGAGCAGTATTATTTTTAGTCACAAGGAATCAGAGACTCTGAGGAACAATATTTTTTCCAATCTTAGGGAACAGGAGTCCTGAGGAATAGTATAATTTCTGATCCCAAGGAAACAGGAACCCTGAGAAGAAAGCATATCACTTTCAATCCCAAGGAAATAGAATCCCTGAGAAGAATTATTGATTTCAAGCTCAAGAGATGAAGGGCCACTCCTGGGTAATGATTAGAGTTCAGAGCAGAAGAGCAGTGACCACCCACCTCTGTGGATCATATCAATTTGAAAGAACTGAAAGCTGTCAGACCATACTAATTAGCTGTGAAAACATGAAATACATGGAAATAGGATAGAAAAATGAGCAAAAAATATGATTATAAAAAGTTACTACAGTAACAGGAAAGCAAAGACACAAATTCAGAAGAAAACAATCACATCAAAAAAGAAAAAAGGTGACTTGGACACAAGAATAACAAGAATTCCTGTAAAACAAAAATGATTTTCAAAATTAAATAAGAGTGGTGGAAGAGGAATTAGAAAAAGAAAAGAGAGCAAGGGAAGAAAATTATGAAAAGTCAATTAATAGCTTGGTAAAAAAAGAAGCCCCAAAATTACTAAAGAAAGTAATACCTTAAAAACCCCACCAGAATTGGCCAAATGTAAAGAGTTACAAAACACCACTGATGAAAATAACTACTTAAAAATAGAATTGAGTGATTAGAAGTACAAAAACTCATAAATAAAATGATTTCTTAATTATAATTGGGCAAATGAAATCTAAGTCAAAAGCATGAAAACAATAAAAGAAATGTGAAATATAATATTGGAAAAACAGCTTATCTGGAAAATAGATTGAGGAGAGATAATGTAAGAGCTATTGTACTACTTAAAAGCCAAGATTAAAGAAAGAGGCTAGACATGATCATGTTTGAGATTTTAAGAAAAAGGTACACTGATCTAAGGGTAAATCTCTGAGCAAAACAACATTTCTTAGCAGGGACAGGCTACCTTTCAATTAGAATGAATCAGTGGATTACCTTTATTAAAGCCAAAGATTCCTAGCAAAAGGATATTTTCTTTTATATAAGTTTTAGTGGATATAGAACAAAGAACAGAAGATGATATATGACATTAAGAGCAACATGATTGTTTGCAGAGCCACTTCGCTGCCTTAGGATATAAAATAAATCCACATAAATTATCAGCATTTCTCTATGCTACTAACAAAAACTTGCAAGAAGAGCTTTTTTAAAGATACCATTTAAAATAAAAGCAGACAATATAAAATACATGAGTGTCTACCTGCCAAGACAAATCTACAGACTATGTGAACACAATTACAAAACATTTTTCACACAAATAGAGACAAATCTAAACAATTGAGAAGATATCAATTGGTTAGACTGAATCAATATGATAAAAATGATAATTCTACCTAAATTAATCTACTTATTCAGTGTCTTTCCAATAAAATTACCAAAGAATTATTATATAAAACTAGAAAAAATAGTAATAAAATTCATCTGGAGAATAAAAGGTCAAGAATAACAAGGGAATCAATCAATGGAAAAAATGTGATAGAAGGCAACCTACTAGTATGTGGTTTTAAATTATATTACAAAATGATAATTATCAAAACAATTTGGCACTTGCTAAGAAATAGAGTTCATCAGCAAAATAAATTAGACACATAATACACAGTAGTAAATGACTATACTAATCTAGTGTTTGAGAAACCCAAAGATGCACGTTTTGGGAATAAGAATTCATCATCTGACAAAAATTGTTTGCAATGGTGCAGTGGATAAAACACCAACCCTGAAGTCAGGAGGACCTGAGTTCAAATCTGGCCTCAGATACTTAAAACTTCCTAGCTGTGTGACCCTAGGCAAGTCACTTAACCCCAACTGCCTCAGCAAAAAAACAAAAAGAAGAATTGGCAAAACTTGAAAGCAGTCGGAAGAAATTACATCTCACAAAATGTACTGACATTTGGTCAAAATGGATAAATGAGTAGAAATAAAGGATAACATTATAGTAAATTAGGGCAAACTGAAAAAAAATTTACCTGTCAGTTCTATGCATAAGAGGATAGTATGCAAGCACTAAAAAAGTGACAGAAAAGATCACAAGAAATAAATGGATAATTCTGATTACATAAAATTTAAAACTTTTGTACAAATACAGCCAAATTTGGAAGGAAGATAAGAAACTGAGGAAATTTTTATAGGAAGTTACTATGATAAAGGCTTCATTTCTCAAATGTATAGGGAAAAGATCCAAATTTACTATAATAAGAAAAATGATAATCAAAGAATATGAAGAGGCAAGTCTAGAAGAAGAAATTAAAACTATCAACAATTACATAAAATGATCTGAATCACTACTAATTAGGAAAAAACCTCTGAATAACTACTTCACACTTAGATTGACTAATATGAGAGAAAATCAAAATACCAAATGCTAGAGAGCGTGTGGAAAATTGGAACAACAATTTGCATTGTTGATGGAGTTTTGAACTAGTCTAACCATTCTGGAGAAGAACTATGTCCAAAAGGCTATAAAATGTACATATTCTGAAAGTAATGCAATATTATTGTTCTATAAGAAATGATGAACAGGCAGATTTTAGAAAAGTTTGGAAAGATTTACATGAACTGATGTTGAGTGAAGCAAGCAGAACCAAGAAAATAGTGTACATAGCAACAAGAAGACTGTGTGATGACCAACTATGACAGATTTGGCTCTTCCCAGCAATTCAATGATCCAAGGTAATACTAATAAACTTTGGATGAAAAATGCCATCTGCATAGAAATCTATGGAGACTCAATGCAGATCAGAGCATATTATTTTTACTTTTTTTTCCTTTCTTTTTTTTTGTTTATAGTTTTTCCTTGGTTTTGATTTTTCTCTCCCAACATGACTCATTGGAAATATGTAAAAAATTAATGTACATATATAACCTAAGAAATAAAATTAAAATAGGTCTGCATTCCAAAGAAACCAAAGAAAAGGGGGGAAAGATCTATTTAAATAAAAATATTTATAGCAGTTCCTTTTGTGGTGGCAAAATATTACAATTAGACAAAGTAATGCCCATCAATTGGAGAATGACTAAATAAATTGCATTATAAGATTGTGATGGAACACTACTGTGCAAAAAATAATAAGCAAGATGTTTTCAGAAAATCCTAGTAAGACTTATGAACTCATGCAAAGTGAAGTGAGGAGAACCAAGACACCATTATACACAACAATAGCAATTTTATAATGATGATCAACTATGAAAGACTTAGCTATTCTAAACAAGACAATGATCCAAAACAATACTAAAGGACTCATGATGAAAAATGTTATCCACATCCAGAGAGACAGTTGATGAACTCTGAATGCAGATGAACCATACTTTTAAATTCTTTATTTTTTTTTTTGTTTGTGTTTCCCTGGAAACATTTTAGGTAGGATTTCATATTTATACTTGAAATCAAAATGTTTACCTTCCCAAGGTAAAGGGAGGCATAGGAAGGATGGAGGAAATAAAAAATAATGTTAAAAATTTTATATGTAATTAATTGGGAAATAATTACAAAATAAAAATATATTGAAGATTTAAGAAAAGACAAGTTATAGTAAATGAAAACTATTAACCAAATGATTGTTAACTCTCATCTTCAGTGTTAGGATATGTATGACTTTATTACAAGTAATTTGATAATTGACCAGCTTTTGTCTCCAATAACAATTTTGTAGAAACTAGAATATAGATTGTTTCTGGTATTTCCACCTCATATTCTCAAAAATGAGTTATCATTTTCCAATTGTCCTTTGAATTTAACCTATACTCTTATTGTGAACAGCTTCAGGGAAGGATCAGCAATAACCTTGTTGCCATCATAATTTTCCATTGATCAAAAACTACTTGACATCTTTTGTGGAAAAAAAATTACATCACAGTAAGATTTTATATCACACTGTATCCACGAACTTCCTCTAAAGCTCTCCAGTGCCTATGATGCTCAGTGCATCCTGAGTTCCTAAAGATTCACCTACTAAGTTTAAATGCCTGTAAGTTGATAGGTTAGGTTATTTGTCATCTGAAGTCAAGCTTTGATAGTTTCAGAAAGGGGTGTTTTACCTATAATTCCATTTTAATATTCTGCTAAATACTTCTGCAGAGGTTTCATCTGGTATCAACAGAGGAATTTCTTACATTGATGAAATCAGTTTCTCTAAGAAGTAAATTATTGTATGCAAAAGAACTGTTTAAAAAATGAAATCACAAGAGAAAATCCATATATATGAATGAAACTGCTGCACTTTCTCCAAATATTCTGAGTCTCAGCAAAGGAGATATAACAAGCTCTGAATAGAAGGAAGAGGTAAAAAAGTTTCTCTGTCTTAACTTAGGGCTCTACTCAGAAGCCTTACATTAAGAAGGGAGCGCTAAAGCTCCAAATACTTGGCAGTGGAGATGACTACAAGAGTGTGATGGAGAGAGTAATGAGATATAGAGAAGAGAATTCCTTTGTCCAGCTTGGCACTACATAGCAAAAATAATAAAATATCCCAGCCTTGATGTATTTCTGAATCCCCCCGACAATGTCCTCTTCAAAGAAAACATTTTAGAAGAAAACTGAATGGATCTCCCACTTAACAGAAACATGTATACTTTTGTTTGATACAGAAAAGGTTCTAAAGAGAACAAAAAAAAATCTGAGAGACATTAAACTAAAGAGGATAGGAATATTAAGCCAAATTAAAAGACGTGAAGTTCAGCCTTCATGTGCTCCCTAACAGTAGACAGCATTTCCCAACGGCATTTATTTCTTCATTTTATTTCTTTCTCTTTTTTTGCACAAGGACATAAAATAATCCTCTCAGGATACCTAAATGAAGCATTTTCTAAGCAGGGCCTCTTATGCCTACTTTTAGAAGAGTTGCAGGTATTATTTTCCTTTAATTACAAAGAAGAGAGTCTCCTTGGATTTTATTGTCAATAACTTTGCATGACAAGAGTTTTAGCGGAGCTGAGAATCTGCAGTGGGGAAGGCCTCTAAGCACTGAATTTAGTTCTGGGCATTCTATGTCATATGAGGGAGGATTGAAGAAATACTAATGTTTAATATGAGAAAAAGTGTATATTATAGAAGTCAAGGTAATAAGTTATTCCATGTATAGAATGAGGAAAATGATGGCGCTATTGTGCTTTATTTTATCTGACTAATCTAGAATGTTATATGTACGTCAAGGATAAGACTTCAGGAAGGTCAGTGGCAAAGTGAAATGTCTCTAGAAGTCAAGCAGGATGGTAATATGATTGTGAACAATGCCATGTAAGGATTTGTTTTTTAAAAATAAAGATGTTAAAATATTTAACATTTTATTTAATAATTTTTAATTAAATATTTAATATTTCAAAAAAAATTTTAAAGACTCCAAAAGAGGAAAAAAAAAATTGGGAGAGAAGGACGTCATAATCTCAAGTATTTGGAAGATTAAAATGAGAAAGACTTTGCACAGCCCCAGAAGATAGCAAGAAGAGTAAAAGGATAGAAGATATAGAGAAATAAATTTTGTATAAAGAAAAACTTAATAATTGGATGTGTCAAAAACTGGAATGAGTTTCTGCAATAATTGAATCCACAAGCAATTTACTATATGTCAGGCACTAGACTAAGTACTGGGGGTTCAAAGAAAGGCAAAAATATATTCCAAAGGAGTAGTCAGTGTGAATATATATCCTCATCAGAGATATAGAGTTGGTGAAAGATAATCTTAGTGGTGAAAGGGACCGGGGAAGATTTCGAGGCAGAGTGGGCCAGACCTTAGGCCTGCAGGCCTGTCACGTGGTCTCTATTCCCAGAGTTCTGCAGGGCAGGAAGATCGGGCCTTGGGCCCAGGTTACAGGAAGTCACATGATCTCAAGGTCTAGAGTTCTACAGAGTAGAAGCTTCAGGAAGTCACATGACCCACAGGAAGCAGACAACATTGCTGATCATTGGTCAATAGCGGTTACTTCCTTTTTAGTCCATCCAATGAAAAGACTTGGTTGGGTTTTATGCTATTTAACCAGATTTCCTGCTGGCTAGGGCCCGGCACGTGCTGGGAGATGGGAGCTGAGAGGCTCTATGTCGGCTCCGGTGTGCTGGAGCTTCTCCTTGCAAGGAACGAATAAATGTTTTCTCTGAAGATTTCTCTGGTTAGTATTTTGGGCAAGGGGTCTAGCACCCCGTCCCACGCAGTGGGAAGGCATTAATGTCCGTGATAAGGACTGTATAACAAGAAAGTACGATTCGAGGACTGCAAGAGAGATTTAATCTAAGTATCGAAGGAAACCAGGAAAGGGAAGGGAGAGCATTCCAGGAATGGAAAACAGCAATACAAAAGCACAGAGATAGCAGATGGAGTATCATGTCTGAGAACCAGAGAATAGGCCGGTGTAACTGAATCGCAGGGTACATGGATAGGAGAAAAGTAAAAGAAGATCAGAAAAGTAAGAACAGGCGAAGTTATAATAAGATTTAAAGGAAAATTTATATTTGATCTTAGAGATAATGGGGTGACACAGTCAGATCTGTGCTTTAAAAGAATCACTTTGGCAGCTGAGTTGAGGATGCATTGGAGTAGGGAGAAAATTGAGGTAAGAAAACCACTTAGAAGTATTGTATAATAGTCCAGATGAAAGAGAGTAAGTACCTGAACTAAGGTGGTAGTTGTGTGAGTGGAAAGGAGACACATACGAAAAATTTTTTTGAAAGTTAAAAATGAGATTTGACAAAAGTGGATATATGCAGTGAGTTTTTGAGAATAAGACTAAAATTGTAAGCCTGGTTTCTTGGAAAGATGATGGTATCAACAGTACTAGGAAAATTGGGATTAGAAAAGTGTTTAAAGGGTAAGATAAAGAATTTTATTTTACTTATGATGACTTTGAGATACTTCCAGGACATCCAGTTTGAGATGTTCACAAATCAGTTGGTGAGATGGGACTGGAATTCAGGAGATAGATTAGGATTGGATATATGAATGTGAGAATCATTAGCATGAAGATGATAAATGAACACAGTTGCTGATGAGATCGCCAAGCAATATAGTATAAAAAGAAAAGAGAAGAGAGCCAGGATAGTGCCTTGGGGGATACCAATAATTAACAAGTATGAAAATCCATTAAAGGGGATTTAAGAAAAAATGGTCAAGTTGTAGGAAGAGAAAAAGGAAAGAATGATTTCATGAAAATCTAGAGAGGCAAGAGTATCTAGGAGAAAATGGTAATTTGAAGTGCCACATGGTTTGAAAAAGAAGAAAAGAACTAGATTCAGAAATTTTGATTTAATAACTAGTAACTTTGGAGGAGGCAGTTTCAGTTGAATGATAAAAAAGGAACACAGAGTAGAAAGAGTTTAGAAGAGACTGAGAAGAGAAGTGAAGGCACCTGGTATAGATAAGTTTCTCAAAGAATTTAGCTAAGAAGGAGAGGAGTAAGTAATAGCAGATAACAAGAAGTTAGGATGAAAAAATCAAGTAATTAAAAAAAAAAATGGGAGAGACAGAGGAAAGTTTGAAGGCATCAGAAAGGTGCCAGAATAGGAAGAGACTGATTGATTAAACAGATTATGGAAATGATAATGCTAGCAATCTACTAAAGAAAATAGGAAGGAATCAACAATGCACCTTGGTATTCGAAATGAGAAGGCTCTTTTCTACAGAAGAAGTCAAAAATGATGAGAGTAACTTAGGTTGGTGACTGTCTGGGCATGGCTAACAATAGGAAAGGGAAGGTAAGAATTAAATTATAATGTAAAGTGGGGCTGCTTCATTCTGGTGTCAAGATAAAGTAAGGAGAATGTACCCAGTGAAATCGTGATTATATAGCAAAGAATTGATCGAAACATAAGAAAGGGAGTAGGATAGTTGTGGGGTGGGGGGTAAATCAAGGATGTGACTATCTCTGTGTATCATTGAGGTAGGGTAAAGAAATATGTTTTGGGAATTAAGCAGATTGAGGATCTGGAAAGTTAAGCTATTGGATGGAGCATATATGTATAAATTAAAGCCCATATATAAAGTTAGTGGTTGGGATTAAGGAAAAGATTGTGAGCCAGGCAATGAATTTACGAAGAAAGAGAGGAGATATCCTGAGGTTCAATATATAACAATCAGCAGAATCCGCAATTGGTAATGGATTTGTATTTCATGAATCTCAAAGGAAGAGATAGAAACAGAGTCTAGAAATAGTAAAGGGAAGGAACAATCTTACTCCCCACCATGAGCGGTACCTTGGAGTATATGAGTAAAAGTATAACCAATGTTGGAAAAATGGCCAGGGATGCACTGCTATCAGGAATGTCCAGAGCTTAGCAAGTGCCAGAAAATGAAAGAATGAAAAATAGAAAGTTTGGAGATAAAAAGAATTTTTTGCTAATTATGGAGCAGGCATTCCACATGACACAGTGGAGGGGGCAAGCAGATCTAGAATGAGATATTGGTTAAAGGGTAGAAGGTAGGACTGAGATAGATGGAAATAAGAGGACAAGCAGCTAGGGATAGGGGATGTGGTTTGTATATTTGCAATGGAAGGTTCAAAATCACTGAGACTGGAAAGAGAATGTGGAGGATGAAAGTACCCTAATCATGGAAGCAGGAGTTCAGACAAAATGACTGCATAGAGAGTCACTGAGGAACATCAATGAATATACTGTTCAATATCCTCCCTCAAGGTAGGTGGTGATATAATCCATAAGGCCCTAGGAGGCTCTCTCATTGAAAGCAAGATTCAATAGAAATAATTTCCTTGGAATTCCAAATAGGAGACAGGATGTTATGACAAGAAATAGGGAAACTAAAGACATCTGTGTTAGATCAAGGATGGAAGTGTAATGATGACAGGGATACCAAAGAAGGTTTTGGGATAACTGGAATCTTGGAGGAAATGGCCAAGGTCCCTGGAATATTCCCCATGATGCTGGAAAAGGCCAAAGTGGGAGTTAAAAGACAGGGTCTTGGACAGAGTCAAATGGCTCGTTCTAGTCACAAATAAGGCCCTTGATAGGTAAAGAGTCATCACCATTGTCCTTCAACTGAGGAATATACTCCAATTTTCTTCGGACACCAGGGAGAAGAATTCTGCTTTGGTAAAGGTTCAATAAGATCTCTGAGTCCCCTTTCTTGCCTCAACATTATACTATATATTTAGCTACTTGTTAAGAGTGCCATAAAAAGGACTCCTACTCAAGTATTGATTGAATTATGTAGCATCTAATGCTCCATGTTTCTCTTGCTAGTGGATTCTATCTCATTAGGTAGCTTTGAAAATCTGAAGGAACAGGGGGCTGTGGTTTGAAGCTGCCTGAATTCCCTGAGGTCACAAAAGCCAATTAAACCTGAGTTTTCTGGAAACTGTAGGAAATTAAATTTTGGGGTTTTCTGGTTTTTCCAGATAACTTTGAGGTTTTAAGAACCCATATTTTCTTTTTTTTAATGATTTGAGATGACAGGATTATTGTTTTCTTTTCCTAAAATATAACACAAACTGCTGCCCTGCCTTTCTAAATATAGGATAATACTGAACACAATTTAATCTCTTCTTGATGCCTCTGTATCACTGCACACAGTAGGTACTTAATAAATAGCTGCTGAATAAATGAACATATGTATGACAAAAATTGGTGCTACTTCAAATGGACTAGATGATGCTTGAAGTTCAAAGTCTAAAATCCTATCATTATGGAGATCAAAGGTTTGTGATTTGTAGAATGAATGAATGAGTGATGAAGCATTTTATTAGGTGCCTTTTTGAGGGCTAAGAATGACAGGATAGAACTGGAAGGAATTTTAGAGGTCATCTGATCCAACTTTTTCATTTTACAGATGAGGTAACTTCAGCTCAAGGAGAGGAAATGACTTACCTTAAAATTTCATAGCTAGAAAGTAGGCAAGTGAGGATTAGAAGAAAAGAATCCCAACTCATTTTCCCTTATCCTACTAACTATACCTTACTACCTGTATGTGGATGTGTTTTCATCTCAGACAGTATCTGGAGTTCTGTTTCAGGACTGAATTCAAAAGGACTTCAGGCTGTTCTTCAAGGTTACCTCATACAAAGCAATACCAAATGCCCATTAACTTGGATAAAGGCTCCACATTTGGATTTGGTGGACCCTCATGTCTGAGAACCACAGTTCTGATGACTCCTTCCTCTCCAGGTCTATCTCTCTTCTATTATTATTCTGTGAGGTAATGGAGTGATGCTCACAAAATTTAATGGGATGTTTATAGCTATTTGCCTCTGAATGGGACAGACATGAGTGTTTTTTTTTTAAACAGTTTTTCTTACCTCCCCATTTAACTCTCAGGTGATTAGTTGTCATTTTTGCAGCTGCAATTATGAATGCCTCTAGCAAACCCTCTGACTCACTAATTATTTGTTTATATTTTTGTGAATGGGGGGGGAGATAATATTAAACAAGAATCATGCCTAAAATGAGTCGTGAAAGTTCTGAATGAAGCTACTCATAAGTATACCATTTGAAATTTATTATAAGGTTTTGTGACAGGTTTCAGTTGCACAGATTTATCATTATTTTTTCTTTCTGAATTAATGATGAATTTCTGAGTCCTGCTATGTGTGATATTCTGGAAAAAGTGATTGATGGATTTAAAAAGTAAGGGTTCTGGATTAGAGTCACAAGTCTAATACTAGCTATAGGACTTTGTGCAAATCATTTAACTCCTCTGTGAGAGACAGATGGTCAGAGAGACAAAGAGACAGACAGACAGATACAGAGATTAAGAGACAGAGAGAAGTATATAGACATAGATATATAATGAAGACCCAGCCCTAGACTAGAGCCTGATAGTCCCTCTCTTTCAGCTATAAATCCTTTGACTCCTATGGCCAAAGTTTTAGGAATGGGGGACAGGTGAGGGATCTTTGAGAAGTAGAATCTAAAAATTAACAAAACAAAATATAATTTTGTCAAAAACTTCTCCAAAGAAACAACAAACCCAATTTTCTGATAGATAGAAATGAAAGCTCTGTGTGTGTGTGTGTGTGTGTGTGTGTGTGTGTGTATCTTGATGCAACAGATTATTATGAAGAATAATGACAGGAGGATGACAAAAGACCCACAAGTCCAGAAAGGATTTATGTATATAAACTACCCTTGTGCATTAGTTACCTCTGATCTATTCTCTGTACTACAACAAAAGAAAGCTTTGGGGATTTGTTATGTAATATTCATATCTAAGAGATTTAGCTATTTTCTTGTTAAACATAGTATCCTATTACAATCCCCAGTAAATCTTGATGAGTGGAGGTTTTGTTTTGGATAACAGTTTTCAACTCATCAAAATATTTCTAACTCTAGAATAGAGTCACTGTACCATGCCAGAGGCCTATGTATCAACTTCTCCAAAGTTGCAGCCTACAAAACAGGTCCACAAAATTTAATGATGATGACAAAATCTAGAATCTATTTTATTTAAAGTCCCATTCAACATACCATCACTGAGAATGGGGGCAAATAACTAACTCTGCTACTAAAGGAGGCTGGGGTTGAAGGAACTGATTAAGCTTAGGAATTCTGAACTTAAGTAGAGCTAAAGTCATTCAGGGCTCTTCACTAAGTTTAGAAACAAAATAATGAATTCCATTTAGACTAGGAGCTATTAGACTACCTACTGAGGAGGTAGGCCCAAATCAGAAATGGAACAAATCTAAGCTTGGGATTGAGTAATCCCTGGATTTAGAATAGTGACATAGAAAAACCTACAGTCCATGGATAGACAGATAGATAGATAAGCATACAAATAAATACAAAATACAGCAAATATTTGTTAGTTGGTTCACCAAAGTACCTTCAAAACTTAAGTAGATTCAGTTACAAAATTCTATTTAGAGAAATAAAGGTCAATTTAAATTGCTGAAAGCATATGCAATGCCCATTGAATGGCCTTGCCAATATAATAAAAAAGACAATATCATTAAAATTAATTTGCAGATTTAGTGCTATTCTAACCAGCTTCCAAAACAATAATTTATAAAAGTTAAATTAAATAATCATAATAATAAAATTCATTTGAAGGAACAAAAATATCTGGAACAACAAAGACAATAATGGTTTTTTAACAAAGAAGGAATTAAAGGAGAACAAATTTTTTTATCTCAAATTATATTCTCAAGGAGCAATCATTAAAACTATTTGGTACTGGTTTAAAAAATAGAAAAGTGGATCAGTGGTCACACACTACATAAGGAAGAATCAGAAATAATGAAACTCAGTAATTAACATATGATAAACCCCCAAATATAAATTACCTAGATAAGAATTTCCCCATTTGATCAGAACTTTTAGGAAAAGTAGAAAACAGTCTAGCAGAAATTAGGTTTACACCAATTTATTATATTATGTTTTTAATAAGTTCAAAATGAATACATGAATTAAATATTAAAGATAATACCATTTCAAATTAGAAGAGAAACAGACCAAACAACGGACAGAGACAATTATAAGAGATAAAGTAGATCATTTTTACATGAAATTGGAAAGCTTTTTCACAGACAAAATTAATCCACTTAGGATAAGAAAGGAAATAGTCAACTTTGAAAAATATTTGTATAAAATATATTTGATATGTGTTTGATATTCAAGATGTGTAGCTAACAATCAGAAATGCATAAGCCATAAGCCCTTATATAACAGATTAATGATTAAATTACATAAACAGTTCTACAAAAAAAAGTTGGAAACGATTAACAACCATATGACATAATACTCTCAAATCACAAATAATAAAAGAAATTCACCTAAAAAATTTTGAAGTTTCACCCAACACCTAAAAATTTGACAAACCATTGTCAGCAATTATAGTTGTAGGAAATTATAGAAAAGATAAAAATGCTGACATATTGTTGGTAAAAAAAAAAATGACTAAAATGTTCACTCTTTGACCACTGTAAGATGTCTGACACAATAAAAGGCTTCATATACATTAAATATTGATTGCAGTATTTTTCTGTGGTGACAAAGAAGTGCAAACAAAAATGTACTCATCATTGAAGAAAGAGCTAAATAAATTGTGTGTGGATATTATGCTATAAGAAATGATGACTATAATAAATACAAAATACTATGGAAAGGCTTACATAACTTGATAATGAAAAGTGAAATAAACAGAGCCAAAATAATTAAGATACACAATGAATTCAACAATGTAAATGAAAAAAAAAAAAAGAACCACAAAACAATTGTAACTGAATATTGTGAAATCATAAGGAACTAATCAAAAAGATGTGAAAATATACCTTCCCTTTCTACCTCCTTTAAAGAAGTTGATGTCTACTGATTTGGAACATTATTTACTAAATTAGATCTTTTCACTGTTGATCAATTTTATGATTTTTTCTTCTTTTATCCCTTTTTTTGCTTTTTTAAAAATATTTGTTGTAAGGAATGTTACTCTAGCAGAGGTAAGAAAAAGGAGTAAATCTAGGTAATGTGAAAGCAGAATATATTAACAAAATCTAGTTTTAAAAAGAATCATGGGGTCAAAGAAGTCTAAAAAAAGAAAGGACTTGGATATATAAACTGCTCAAGTTGAAAATAACCTTAAATCAAAAGAGCAGGTTGGGGGTTTAGAGGAGTCAAATTGGTAAATTGAAGGCAACCTAGTTGAACTTCTCAACTGTTCCCTTTAAACAAATTTAAAACAATACTTCAAATGAAATTTTGGAATGAAAGAGTCAACAAAAGTTTCAGTTTGTGGCATCTTTCCAACCTAAGAAAACTCAGGCAGAAGTGTCTGGCACCAATGCAGAAACCTGTCCAGAGTTCACAAACGTGGTAAGCAATAGCAGAACCTTCAGGAGTTCTCAGCCCAGATACTGTAGGGGGGATCAGACAAATAGAAAGAGATTACAGGACACTTTTTGCTGGCACAGGGTACATCTGGAAATTATCATCAGTTCTATTGTCTATTCACAGGTCTTGGTCACAGGTCCAGGACAGACAGAAGCCCTGAGGGGTCAGTCACAAGCTAACAAGGGCTCTAATTACAGTTTCAAAGCAAAGAGATGAAAAAGCCTGAAGTTTGGGACAGTGCCTTCCCACCCATGGTTGCGTAAAACCCAGTTTTTATTTAAAGTTCAAAGTTAACAAATAGAGTATAAAATGAGCAAATAACAATAAAAAAATTTTGACTATACAAAACTACAACATTGGCAGGAAAGATTAACATGGAAACTCAGAAAAAGGCGTCAATGTAAAAACATCTACAAAGTCTCAAAAAATGCTAACTGGATCAAGCCTAACAAGAATTTCTGGAAAAGTTAAAGAAAGAGCCAAGTGGTAGAAGGGAAAATGGGGAAACAAATGAGAGTAATTAAGAAATTTTTGAAAAGAGAATAACTTGGTTTAAAAAAAAAGGCACCAAAGAAGTGAAGAAAATAACACTTTAAAAACAAAATTGGATTAAAGGTACAAGAGGCAAAAAAATTCCCTGAAGAAAAAAAAAATCCTTAAAAATAAAATTGGTCAAATGGAAAAAGTAATAAAAATCTCACTGAAAAAAAAAAAACTTAAAAATTAGAATGAAGCAAGTGGAAAGCTAATGATTCCATGAGACTTCAAAAAACAATTAAACAATGTTGAAAGAATGATAAAAATTAGAAGAAAATGTGAAATGTCTCATAAAGAAACTAATCTGGAAAATAGATCATGGAGACATAATTTAAGAAATATCAGACTATCTGAAAACACATCACATTTCAAGAAATTATCAAGGAACATTGCTTTGATACCTTAGATCCAGAAGGTATGATAGTAAAAGATACATCAATTATCTCCTAATAGATCCTAAAAGAAGATTTCAAAGTAATATTATAGCCAAATTCTAGAGTTCTCACAGCAAAGGGGGAAAAAAATAATTGAAACTAGGGAAAAAAAATTCAAATTCTGTGGATTCACAGCTTCCATATTAAAGAAGCAGAATATTCAGAATATGATATAGTAGGTTCTACATTAAAGAAGCAGAGGACTTGGAATATGATATTCCAGAAAGCAAAAGAGGTCATATTACAACCAATAATGACCTACCCATAAAAACTGAGCATACTCCTTCAGGGGGAAAATACTAGAATGAAGTACAGGACTTTCAAAAATTTTTGCTGAGAAGACCAGAGGTCAAAAAAAAATTGAAATTTAAATAACAAGACTCAAGAAAATCATAAAAAGGTAAACATGAAAGTGTAATCATAAAGGTCTCAATAAAGTCAAATTGCTTATATTCCTATATGCTAAAATAATAGATACATTCTAAAAAATTCTCATTACAGCAATTAAAAGGAATATATATAGAAGGTATAGATGTGTCAATTATGTTGAAATAATCTCTAAAAACAAGATGATCTGAGAAAAAGAGATACACTGGGAGAAAAGGGAAAGGAAAGATAGAATGGGGAAAATTTTCTCACATAAAGAAAACAAGGAAGAGCTTTAATAGTGGAGAAGGAAATGTGGGTGGTGGCAGGAAATGCTTGAAACTAACTCATCAGAATTGATTAAAAGAGCAGGATGTACATATATACATTAAGAGAGATACCTTGATATAGAAATGTAACTTAATAGGGAAACAAAAGGGTAAGAATATCAAAATGTGAAGATGATAAAAGGGAAGATGATTTAGGGAGGCAGTGGTTAGAAGCAAAATAGACTTTTGAGGAGGGACAGGGGAAAAAAGGGAGAGAAGAAACACTAGAAAATGTGATGGAAGAAAATACACAGTTAGTAAACATAACTGAAAATGTGAATGTAATGAGCTCACCCATAAATGGAAGCAGATAGCAGAATGGATTAGAAACCAGAATCCAACAATATGTTGTTTACAGAAGACACACTTGAAACAGAAAGACACACACAGAATTAAAATAGAGGGCTGGAACAGAATTTAATATGCTTCAGCTAAACTAAAAAAAAAGACAGGGATAGAAATTATGATCTCATACAAAGCAAAAATAAAAACAGATGTAATTTAAAAGGGATAATAAAGAAAACTACATTTTGCTAAAAGATACCATAAATAATAAAAGAATGTTTAAAAATTTACAGCAAGTTTATCTAATAAAGAAGTCATTTCTCAAATTTCTCAATAAAACTATGTCAAATACTATCCATTTCAAATTGATAAATGATTAAAGGATATAAACAGGCACTTTTCAGGTGAAGACAGCAAAGCTATCTAGAGAATTATGAAAAAATGCTCTAAATTACTATAGATTAGAGAAAAAAATTAGAACAATTTGAAGGTAACACCTCACAACTATCAGAAATGTCAAATAATGGAGAGATTAAGGGAGAAATACACTAATGAATTGTTGATGGAGTAGTGAAGTGATCCCACCATTTTGAAATAGGATTATAAAACTGTGTATACCCTTTGCCCTAGCTACTAGTCTTATATTCCAAAGGGACCAAAGGAAAAGGAAAAGGATCTATATGTACAAAAATATTTGTATCAATTCTTTTTGTGATGGCAAAGAATTGGAAATTAAATAAATGGTCAAAGGATATGAACAGACAATTTTCAGATGATGAAATTGAAACCATTACCACTCATATGAAAGAGTGTTCCAAATCATTATTGATCAGAGAAATGCAAATTAAGACAACTCTGAGATACCACTACACACCTGTCAGATTGGCTAAGATGACAGGAAAAAATAATGATGAATATTGGAGGGGATGCGGGAAAACTGGGACACTGATGCATTGTTGGTGGAGTTGTGAACGAATCCAACCATTCTGGAGAGCAATCTGGAATTATGCCCAAAAAGTTATCAAATTGTGCATACCCTTTGATCCAGCAGTGTTTCTATTGGGCTTATATCCCAAAGAAATACTAAAGAAGGGAAAGGGACCTGTATGTGCCAAAATGTTTGTGGCAGCCCTGTTTGTAGTGTCTAGAAACTGGAAATTGAATGGATGCCCATCAATTGGAGAATGGCTGGGTAAATTGTGGTATATGAATGTTATGGAATATTATTGTTCTGTAAGAAATGACCAGCAGGATGAATACAGAGAGGCTTGGAGAGACTTACATGAACTAAGTGAAATGAGCAGAATCAGGAGATCATTATACACTTCGACAACGATATTGTATGAGGATGTATTCTGATGAAAGTGGACTTCTTTGACAAAGAGACCTAACTGAGTTTCAATTGATAAATGACGGACAGAAGCAGCTACACCCAAAGAAAGAACACTGGGAAACGAATGTGAACTATCTGCATCTTTGTTTTTCTGAATCCAATTCTCCCTGTGCAACAAGAAAACTGTTCGGTTCTGCAAACATATATTGTATCTAGGATATATTGCAACATATATAACATATATAGGACTGCTTGCCATCTAGGGGAGGAGGTGGAGGGAGGGAGGGGAAAAATTGGAACAGAAACTAGTGCAAGGGATAATGTTGTAAAAAAATTACCCTGGCATGGATTCTGTCAATATAAAGTTATTATTAAATAAAATTTTAAAAAAAAGAATTGGAAATCAAGGGAATGTTCATCAATTGGGAAAATGGAGAACAAGTTGTGGCATATGATTGTGATGGAGTATTATCATAAGAAATGACAAAGGCGGTTTTCAGAAAATCATGAAAAAGACCTATATGAACTGATGGAAAGTGAGAAGACCTGGGAGATCACTGTGCACAGTAACAACAATGTTGTAATGATCAACTCAATGATGAAAGACTTGGATATTCTGTTTAATACAATAATCCAAGACAGTTCCAAAAGAGTCATGATGAAAAAGTGCTTATCCACCTCCACAGAAAGAACTGATGAATTCTGAGTACAAATTAAAGCATAATTTTCTTACTTTCATTATTTTTTTGCTTTTTAAAAATATGGCTAATGTGGAAATATGTGTTACATGGTTTCACATATATAATTGATACCATGTTGCTTGCCTTTTCAGTTGGTAAGTGAGATGTGGGAGGAAGAAAATGAAATTAGAAATCAAAATTTAAAAAAGAAAGGAATGTTAAGAATAAATAATACATTTAAAATAAACAGAAGAACGGAACTAGGAAGAGTCCTAAAATTTAGAATGTTTAAATTGGAAGAGACCTAGAATTCAAGGCTTTGAATATTTGTATGTGAGGCACTTTACAACATAGGTGTGTGTTGCATGGGCCCTTAAAACAGACTAGCTAGAAGAAATCTTGGGACACAGCATGTTAGGTTTGCAACCTAAGAGCACATTAAATCTACCCCTCATATTTCACAAAGGGAGAAAATGAAGTTGAAAAGGGAAAACTTGACTACCCTGAAGTTACATTGCAAATCACTAGCAGAGCAGGGACTCAAACCCAGATCTCTTTTCTCTGAGTTCAACATCTTTTCAGAGGGCTGACAGGATCTAAGTTTAAACTGCCTTTTCCCAATTCCTCTCCTGTTATATACTCAGGTAATAACATTTTGATTTCCTTGGAGAAATGTGAAGAAAAAGAGGCAAAAGGCAATGAAAAATGATAACTGCTCAATGCTTTGACCCAATTGTAAGTTTATCTTGGTGAAATTCAGATTTACTATTTATTCTAGAAAACCTAAGTACCTTCTATGTGCAGTTATGTGAATATTACTGGGGCAATTTAGCAATAAAATGTGACTGACTTCATTATGGAAAATTGAGGAGAGAACATCTGATCTTAAATCAGAAGGAGGCTGACCAGACTGTATTGGCACAGAGACATGTAAATTCCCCTTCAGGGATGAGGAGAACTATATTGGGAAAAGTGACTTTGTTATTAAAATTCAAAATCGCTTTAAGTCCTTTTGTTTAGGTTGGTGCCAAAAGGTAATTTATGTGTAAAGCTGTAACAGGCCATATGGAGCTTCCTATGTGCTTCCAACAGTGCTGGCTGCTAACTTTCTGACTTCAAGGCTTTCCATCCCCAAGGAAAAGCATACTGACAGAGAATGCCTTGATTCTCGAGATTGTTCCAACAGAGGGCTATTACATGAAAGTCCACCTCTTATTGGAAAGGAGTTGGCTGAAAAAACTGATCTTTGTTTAGCAAATGTTTTATAAAACAGAGCAATTTAGAATATGTATTTAAAAGCCAAGTTCCAAAAGGATGACATTTTTTGGTGGGAAGACTAGTTTCATTATTATTAACAATAAGAACAATTCACATTTTTACAATACACTGAGATTTGAAAGGTATTTTTTCATAATGATCTTATGTCATAGGTAGGGTAAAAATGATTGTCCCCATCTTTCAGAGGAAACTGAGGTAAAGAAAAGTTATTCTCCAGGACTATGCATCTAATGTCAGAGCTGGGAATCAAATCTATCTTTTGAGTCTTTCTATCATATCATGCTATGTGTTTCTTTAAACTGGCCAATCATCCATTATAATAAGCCAAAAACTACTTATTAAATACTTACTATATACAAAACACTATGCTCGGTGTTGAGAGGAAGGGAAGGTAGCAGGTATTTAATAAGTGCCTGCTATATGCTTAACAACACTTGAGTGATAATAAAGATTAATATTGATTTTAAAATATTAGAAGAGGCCATATGACACAAAGAAAATATAAATTATACAACAATAACTATATAAAAAAGAATGTGATGCAATCATGAGAGGTAAAAAATTTATGTACCACAAAGGAATTAAAGATAATTTCCAATGTAGGAGATCCCAGAAGAAATTTCATAGATGAAGTAACATTTGAACTGACCTTTTAAGGTAAGGTAAATTTTAACAGGATGAGATGAGGATGGAGGAAGAAAAATATGGGTAAGGGGAAATATTTTTGCTATTGTGAAATGTCAATGTGGGAGAAAAAAGAAAATGAGTAATAAGGGCTATGTATAAACACAACAACATATTGTGTTTTCAGCCATAAACACATTTGTATGTGTCTATACCCACCAGTGATCAAAAGAAAAGCCAGAACACAGAAAGATAAATCAACAGTTAAGATACTAAAATTAAAAGGGACAATAGTTACCAAAACATCTAAGAGATTACAAAAAATCTTTAAATAAATATTATAAAGTGAAGGAATTGAACCAGTATCTGATAAAACACAGAACCTTTTGGATTCCCAAGAGAGCATGGAACCACAGCCAGACATTCTAGAACATATCAAGAGACAAGTTAGAATTTTAAGAGAAGTCAGAAGGAAAGAAATGACAGACAGAATTACACCTCACACAATAAAAATGATTAACAGAAGATAAAAACTTGAGTTGCAAAAAAATTGCAAGTCTCTCTAAAGGAATGAAGGAGAGAACAACAGAAAAATACCAGTATTACTGAAGAGAAAGACAATCTAGAAGAAGAAAACTAAAAAGTAACAATGTTAAAAAAAAAAAAAACTAAATGATCTTTATACAATCAAATGAATCATACATTAGAAAGTCTGAATCAATTGCATTCTAAGGTTCTGATAGAACTTTGTCATCTTGGTTAAATGATATTTAAAAAGTCACAAAAGATGAAAAATGTACCACAGAAACTGAACTGATGTTGCTCACATTTTCAAAATTTAGGTCAATAAGCTTGACTTCAACTTGTGGCAAAATTCTACAACATTAAAGTGATAAATCTAGACAAAGAAGGTATGATCGCTATAAGCTAGCATGGGTTTATCAAGGGCAAGTCCTGCCAAATTAATTCAAATTTCTTATTTGGTAGTATTACTAATGGAGTAGATTGGAAAATGATAGAGATACAGTATACATGGATTTTGGCAAAGAACTTAATTTTCTTGCGGATAAGATAGAGATTATAGATTATATGAATGTAGTTAAATTAATGAATATGTGTTGAGCATGTCTAAAAGGAGATTCATGGGAGAAGTAAAACTATATGTATTTGTTGTTCCTTTCAAGTCAGAGATTTTACAATCCTATGGAACGTCCCCAAATTTTTGATGGAGAGGTAGATTCTAGTTTTCATATCTCATTTCTTTTTCATCTTTGCTTAAACTACTATATGCCCCCTTGACTCCTCCTCCATCATCCGCTAGAGCCTGAGTTCAAATACTTTCCATCCTGACCTCCTGGTCTGCCTGAAGTGTGCCAAATGACTCCTACCAAACTGTTTTAGTTCTTTCATATTTCCACTCAATACTCTCTTCCTGGAGAGCATGCCTCTTGCTCAGCTGTGTTGTCTATCTCCACTGCACTTATCACTGAGGTTTCTTTGCTCTCAGGCAATCTCATTAAACTGACTTTAATTACTTATGTGAAGGAGAAGAGGGAGGCTTCTCATGTGCCTCTCCACAAGAGCCATCTTTATTGATTGGATGGTGAGAGGATTTTGTCAGACAGAGGATTAGAAAAGGTTAGTTTCCCTAATTCTCTAACACTCTTCCTAGTGATAATTGGTTCCCAGGTGAACCACCATCCCAAACACATCCTCTTTGTTGTTTGTTTTCTTCCTCCAGTTGCATCTGAAGTGAAGTTTATCACAGTTGAAAAATATGGCTTCCCAACATCTCCTCTGGTGGATAATTGAGAGTTGCCTAATAGGCTGCTGCTACTGGTGTTACAAAGGTTGCTTACGATTCACACCACTGCAACAAGGTGATTTACCAGCGTTTTGCTCATGATATTGCTCAAGTTGCTATCATTCACGCAGCTCTTCCCACAGCCCTTGGTCAGTCTCTAGAAGCAGTTTAGGACTTTAGGAAAGATGCATTTCCTAAGTCATGAGACAGGCTTCCATTTGTTATGTATAAAATTAGGGAGTTGGGCTAGAAAAATTCTGAGATTCCTTCTAACTTAAAAATCCTGCACTTTTAAGAGAGATTAGACTTATTTTGTTCAGTTTCATTTTATATACCTCTAGGAAAAAAGAAAGAGTAGCTGTAACATGAAAGTCTCAACAAGAAGCATATGCTTCTGACTGTAGTGATCCTTGTCTACTTCATAAATCTTGGTCTGTTCCTTCCTTTGTACTAAGGGCATCCAGAGTAGAAACCAGAATGGCAAGAGAATCTGGAAACCACATCACAAGGGAATCTGTTGGAAGAGTATAGTGACATTTATACAAAGTTTAAAGGGGTGTGATTGCCACCTCCAAAAATATAAAAATCTGTGCTTTCAAGAGATATTGGATTAATTTTGTTTCTTCCTACATTATTTTATTAGGAGAGAAAAACAGACTGATTATAGGAAGGAGGTTTCCACAATCTATAATCTGTCACTGGGGGAACGAACCACATAGAAGAAGGAACATATTCTGCAAGTATAACATATAAATTCCTTAACTAGAAGATATTTTTCTTTTCCTTGAATCTTTGCTAAGTTTTCTGTGTAGCTCTCACCAAGCAACAAGGTAAAGAAACATTTGGGTGTCTATGACTGTACAAGATCTTATCAATCCCAGAATCACATGCCAAAGCATTGTCTTTTATTTTGCTAAAAGCCCTGATTTACAGAACATGAGGGAAATAACCCTGCTACTTCCACTTTTTTTTTCCCCTCAGTATTCTTCCTGAAGCCTAACTCTTATTTCATAGATTTAATATAGGGTTAGAGAAACATGGTGTTGCTAAAATAATAGAAGTACTGAAAAGTGATCAGGGTGATCAAAGATCAGGCAAATGATTACAAAACATAAAGTTATTAAGAGTAACTTACGTAGAAATGACCAGCAGGATGAATACAGAGAGGCTTGGAGAGACTTACATGAATTGATGCTAAGTGAAATGAGCAGAACCAGGAGATCATTATACACTTCAACAACGATACTGTGTGAGGATGTTTTCTGATGGAAGTGGATTTCTTTGACAAAGAGACCTAACTCAGTTTCAATTGATAAATGATGGACAGAAGCAGTTACACCCAAAGAAAGAACACTGGGAAATGAATGTAAACTATTTGCATGTTTGTTTTTCTTCCCGGGTTATTTTTACCTTCTGAATCCAATTCTCCCTGTGCAACAAGAAAACTGTTTGGTTCTGCAAACATATAGTGTATCTAGGATATACTGCAACATATTTAACATATATAGGACTGCTTGCCATCTAGGGGAGGGGGTGGAGGGAGGGAGGGGAAAAATCGGAACAGAAGCAAGTGCAAGGGATAATGTAAAAAAATTACTCTGGCATGGGCTCTGTCAATAAAAAGTTATTATAAAATAAAATAAAAATAAAAATATATTTTAAAAAAGAGTAACTTACATTCCCAGAGGCATTTTTTATGATTTTTAAGAAGTACTTTCTGTTAGGCATTTAGTGTCAACATTAATAGTCCCATTTCCCAGATAAGGAAATTGAGTCTCAGGAAAATTAAACAAACTTTCCTAGTGTCATATAGCTCAAAAGAATCAGTGTTGAAGCTAAAATGAAAATTCAGGCACCCTAACTTTAAAACTCATAATCTTTATACTGTATCCTCTCAAATCCAAACTCCTGGTATAATATAGTTGTTTCATCAATTCCTTATATATAACTAAGAGCTTTGTTTTCATGTCACAAACATTCTCCCTGAACCCTAAAGTGAATAGGAAATGGTTTGCCTCACTGAGTTCACATTTCATTATTTAGCTCACCAAGTGAAGCCATAGGCTACCTATCTTTGCTAAACAACAACAATGTGTGCACTTTGAAAGTATTTACCCCTCTAATTGGTTTATTCACTCTACCAATGCCAGTAGGAAAGGGGAGAAAATGGAATAAGTATTTAAAATAGAACTTATTTTCCAAAGTAATCCCAATAGACTTTGGACAGAAATGCCATCTGCATCCAGAAAAAGAACTAAGGAAACAAAATATAAATCAACACATGCTATGTTCACTTCTTTTTTCTGTTTTTTTTTTCTCTCTCTCTCCCATGGTTTTTCCCTTTTGCTCTGATTTTTCTTATCCAACATGATTAATAAAGCAATATGAATTTTAAAAAAGAAAAAAAATAGAACTTATGTGCCAGACACATTTCATTTTCACAATAACTCTGTGACATAATTGCTTTCATTATCTCCTTTTTAGAGTTGAGGAAACTAAGGCAGAGATTAAATGACTTGCCCAAGGTCACACAACTATTAAGGGTCTAACACTGGATATGAATTCAGCTCTTTCTTACTTCAAGCCAGTCCCTCAGACTCCTGAGTTTAGCTCAATAGACATAAAGGTTTGTGGATTGGAAGTCCGATGGTATCCTCATCCCTTAACATGCAGGTTTGCCACAGCTGGAGAATGTATTTGTCAATGTTGGTATGGGGACAGAAGGTTTACAGTTGAGTTTTGCTCTTTCCCACAGGATAAAATTTTGATAAACCTAATATAATATGCAACAATACACATTATAAACATTTTTTTTATTTTGAAACATTGGGAATATTGTCAATGCATGTGGGTGGAAAAGGATCCAGGAAGAGGGGAGATTAGGATTTGGAATCAAATAGCAAAATGATCATGAACCAGAATCAAGCATGACTTATGTCTATTAACAACATGGGGCAAAATGTTACCTCATGAACGTCTAAGGAACTATTATTAATTTGAAGCCCTTCCTACTCTCTACCAAAGGAGAACTGATCTCACTTTTTTTTTTTTAATTTACTTAATTTATTTAGCATTTTAGATTTTTATAAAGGGTAAAATAGCTTATGAGTGTTGTTTGTTATTACTTCATATTCTACCCAACCATGACCTCTATAGATGAAATCAATGAAAAATTTCAAGATTGGGTTTGCTGATGGAAAATTAAAATGGTTCTAGCTAGCTACACATGTATTCTCTATAGTGCTTATTCTTTATGGGTAATTCCCAACAGATGACTGGGAAAGAAAAAAAAATTCCCAGTCAAGACAAAGGCATTTACATCCGTGATTCTGGCCAGTTTCAGTGGTCTTGTGATGAAGAGAGCCATCTGCACCCAGAGAGAGGACTGTGGGGATTGAGTGTGGATCACAATATAACATTTTCACTCTTTTGTTGTTTGCTTGCATTTTGTTTTCTTTCTCATTTTTTTTCTTTTCAATCTGATTTTTCTTGTGCAGCATGATATTTGTGAATATATGCATAGAAGAACTGCACATGTTTAACATATATTGGATTACTTGCTGTCTAGGGTGAGGTTGGATGAAGGGAGGGAAAAAATTTAGAACACAAGGTTTTGCAAGGGTGAATGTTGAATGTTATCTATATATATATGTTTTGAAAATAAAAAGCTTTAATTAAAAAAAAATTAGATCCCACACCTATATCACTTAATGTTTTTCAGACTAATGTCATTTCAAAATATCATTGAGTGCAAGGTCATCAAACCTTTCAGTGTTGTTGTTTAGGCAATTACTAGAAACCTGTCAGGGTCCACTCAGCTAACTCCCACTAATTCAATGCCTAATTATAATATCAGTTTTCTATAAAAACCACAGAGAGCTTTGATGGTGCAATTTTGGCCACCCAAGAATGGAGCCCCAATTTCTAACATTTTCTCATAGATAAATAAAAAGGCCTTCACATCCCTCTCCCTCATTTTATGGATGAGGAAATGGAACCCCAAGTAAAATTATTTTCTTGACTACAACAATATAGATACTAAAAAGAAGAATTAGTTTCAAAACCAAAATTTTCACATTCTAAATCCAGCACTACCGTTCCTATAGAAATCTTACAGATGGCAGAACAAGTTGTTGCTGAGAGAAAATCAAGCAGAGCTGGATGACAGGAGACCTTAGGATGTTGGAATGGGGAAAGGGGGAGAATAAGAAAAGAGTCATCACTAATGGGCAAGAGCTGAAAGTATGTTCTCAGAACCTACTAAATGAACTGAATCATCATTAACAAATTCAAATTTTTTCCAATTTGCATTTTAACTCAACTGCTAATGTCAGACAAAGGCATCAGCAAGATAACATTTCCAGACTCATCATTCTAAACAAAAACACTCTTCAAAATGAAATGAAAGTAGAGGGAAATGTTTGGTTTCTTTGTTGTTGTTTTTTTTTTTTCCTTTTTTTTTTCCTTCAACAAAACCTTCCCATTCATGGGCACTTAGGGGATTTGTAGCATCTTCTCTGAAAAGGCACCAGTCTTTCACTACCTAATCCAGGGATCTTTATTGTATATGCTGCCTTCAATTTATGTTTCAAGCACGTCAAAGTGTGTTTTATGTGAGACTAGGCTTTAGGCCTATGAGAGCAACATTGGATAAAAAGAGCCCAATGCTTTAGTTTTAAATGCCTATTTTAGAAGGGGTAGTCTTGCAAGTGGTAGCAGAAATGGATAAGGAAATTTGTTTAACTGTTACTAAATGAATTATGAGAAATTATTAATAGTGACAACAATAACATTACCTGTGTTCTACTATGTTTCTATTTATTTTGCTACATATTCCCCAATTATTCTTTCATCTAGTTCTGGAATTTTGCACGGCACATCATGTGTTTGATACCTCTGATGTAGAATGTGGTTTTTGAGTCACATTTGGAATGAAAAGAAGGATTCCATGAAGCAGCCATAAAAGGGGAATATATTCCAGGCATAGGGAATATCTAAGAAATGGGAGGAGTGCTGTGTATGAGGAACAGAGAGCCTACTTTGCTTTTATCACAGAGCATAAAAAGCAGAGTGATAACAATAAATCTGCAAAGACAGATTAAGACCTGATTGTGAAGGGATTTAAAAGCTAAGCAGAAGCTAAGATGACAGGAAAAGATAATGATAAATGTTGGAAGAGATGTGGGAAAACTAGGACACTAATGCATTGTTGGTAGAGTAGTGCAAGGATCCAATCACTCTGGAGAGCAAATTGGAACTATGACCAAAGGGCTATAAAAATGTGCATACCTGAGACTTACATGAACTGATGCTAAGTGAAATGAGCAGAACCAGGAGATCATTATACACTTCAACAATGATAATGTATGAGGACATATTTTGATGGAAGTAGATTTCTTTGACAAAGAGACCCAACTCAGTTTCAATTGATAAATGACGGACAAAAGCAACTACACCCAAAGAAAGAACACTGGGAAACGAATGTGAACTATCTGCATTTTTGTTTTTCTTCCCGGGTTATTTATACCTTCTGAATCCAATTCTCCCTATGCAACAAGAGAACTGTTCGGTTCTGCAAACATATATTGTATCTAGGATATACTGCAACATATCCAACATATAAAGGACTGCTTGCCATCTAGGGGAGAGGGTGGAGGGAGGGAGGGGAAAAAAAATTGGAACAGAAACGAGTGCAAAGGATAATGTTGTAAAAAAAAAAATTACCCTGGCATGGATTCTGTCAATATAAAGTAATTATTAAATAAAAATTTTAAAAAAAATGTGCATACCTTTTGATCTAGCAGTGTCTCTACTGAGTCTGTTTATAAAATTATCATAAAAGAGAGAAAAGGACCCACATGTGCAAAAATGTTTATCATGTCCTTTTGGAAGAGGCAAATTGAGTGGATGCCCATCAGTTGGGGAATGGCTGAATAAATTATGGTATATTAGTGTAATAGAATAGTATTATTCTCTATGAAATGATAAGTAGGATGATTTCAGAAAACCTGGAAAGAGCTACATGAACTGATACTAAATGAAGTGAGCAGAACTAAGAGGACATTGTACACAATAACAAGAAGATTATGTGATGATCAACTGTGATGGACTTGGCTTTTTTCAACAATGTGATGATTCAAAGCAATTCCAATAAACTTGGGATGGAAAGTGCTGTCTGCATCCAAATAGAGAACTATGGATTCTGAACATGGATCAAAGCATAGTATTTTCACCTTTTTGTTGTTGTTTGTTTGCTCTTTTTTTATTCCTCTCATATTTTTTTTCTTTTGATCTGATTTTTCTTGCACAGCATGATGAAGATGGAAATATATTTAGAAGAATTGTACATATTTAACCTATATCAGATTGCTTGCTATCTTGAGGAGAGGGGAAGAGAGGGAGAAAAATCTGGAGTACAAGGTTTTGCAAAGGTGAATGCTGAAAACTATTTTTCCATGTATTTGGGTTTTTTCTTTGTTTTTGTTTTTTATTTTTTGTTTTGCTGAGGCAATTGGGGTTAAGTAACTTGCCTAGGGTCACACAGTTAGGAACTGTTAAATGTCTGAGACCAGATTTGAACTCAGGTCTCCTGACTTCCAGGCTGATGCTCTATCAACTACAATTCTTAGCTACCCCCTCATTGCATGGACTTGGAAAAATAAAATACTATTAATATATATATATATTTTAAATCTAAGCAGAGAAATTTAATTTTATTCTAAGGTAACAGGGACTTCCTGGAATTTATTGAACAGAGGAATGACAGAGTTACATCTAAGTTCAAGGAAATCCATTTTAACATCAATGTGTAGGATGCATTAGACTTGCGAGAAACAAAAAGAAAACAGAAGCACCAAACTTGAACCACATGGACTATAAGAGACCTATAAAACTATGTGGCCAAACCAGATTAATAAAAAATTTGGAAAATTTAATAAAAAATTTAAAAATACAATGTAACTTTAAAATGTTAATTTGTAGAGTATTTTTTAGGAACCCATTTCTATTTGAGCTTAGCACTATTAATATAATTCATGAAAAAAGTAATTTGAGTAAGAAATATGTACCTCACTTATTTCTAGAAAAATACCTAAATAACAATAAAACCAAGGGCAGCATTAAATGTAATATCAATATTCTATATTTAACTTTGAAACTTTGCAACACAGTCATCAGAAGAGAGAAAAAAAATCGATACCAATGTCTAGTTTTTGATCTAGACAAGTCCTTTTTTTCCTCCCTAAGGCTCAGTTTTTGTCCTTCTTTGTCTCTAGGGCACAGGACAGTGCCTGGGGCACAGTAGGTGTTTAATAAATGTTTATTGACTGGCTAGCAAGTTAGGTTATTTCATCATACATGAATGGATTCACTATTTAATCTTCTAGTCTTCTTACTCACTCACACTCTAGAGCTAGCATTGACTAGATCATGGAACCATGCAGGGAAAAACAAAGCTTTCTAAAGTTAGGGAAATTGTGAGAGCTAGAAAGATGTTTTCACACTTTTGATCCCCTAGCAGACTAGATAAGTTGTTTTAGGAGGTGTTTAAAAACTTTAAGAAGTCTACTCAAAAAGAATTTCCAAATATTACAAAAACTAGGAATCCATTGCTTTTGTTTATTTTATTTTTAAATTAAATGTCCTACAGGAAGAGTTAAACTCATTTCTCCTTCATAGGAACATCAAGCTTAGTGCTGATGACTTCCCAAGGAATGGAAGCATGGATAAGATTAAGGAAGAAAGGAGAGATGTTTTAGATTTGGGACTAAAAAGAAAGGCCTGAGTGGGGTCAGGCTGTAGATAATCAACACTCAGATTAAGAGCATTGAGAATAGGGGAAAGGAGGTAAAAAGTAAAAGAGAGGTTCATCATGTGATTGGAGAAATACAGTCATATTCTTCTTTCTAACCTTTCTAATCTCAATTGAAGCAAGTATGGAGCTTGACAAAACTTGTAAATTGATAAATGGGTGCAAAACAGTGAGATTTCATGGCTCCAGAGTCCAAGTAGCTAATGTGCACAACAATGTGAGCATAGTCTTTTTTTTTTTTAAAGGTAGGGTAACAAGTGTAAGCTCTCCCTCTTTTGCCATTCTGCTTAAGACCCCTCCAAAAAAAATAGTAATTTTTAAATATTGCTTATTGGTTTCTGACATTTACTTTTGTAAGATTTTAATTTCCATTTTTTTCTTCTTCCCTACTCTCACCCTTTCCCAAAATGGCAATTAATCTAATATAGGTTATATATGTGATATATTTAAACTATAAACATTTTTCTACATGTGAGTCCTTTTACATTTTTTTATGATCTCTTTGCTACCAGTAGATTTAAAGAAAATATCTAAGATATTGGTGCCATTTCTAAGATCATGGAGTTAGTTTTATGGTGCTCCAGGAATCTGCATATATTAAATGAGTATCTTTAGTATTGATCCCAAAGATTTAAAGGTTCTCTTTCACATGCAAAAACCTTCCCTCCCACTTGAGTCTTCTCATACTCAAGAGTATATGGAAATCTAATTTACTTTTATATTCTCCCCAGAACTTAAACACTAGGAAAGGGGAAGGCAAATGGGCACTTATTAAGCATTTACTCTTTGCCAACCTGTTAAAAACCTTCATTTAAAAAGGCCAAGATCTCCTCTTGCATCCAGGGCCATCTCCATTTGTTCTGATCTGTAGCATCTGTAGATGGTTTTGGAGGAAAAGTGAGACTGTTAACTTTGCACAGTGCTCCCTCATTTCAATCAATTTGCTTGCATATCATGGCATCATCGTCTTCATGTCATGGTCCTCTTCAATAATTAAGGACAAATGACAAGAACGATTATCAGCTAGATTCCGGATGCTGATGGGAGAAGAGGGGTAAAAACTACAAAGGTAGTGAATCATTACCCAAGTCCTCAGGGCTGGGTGGAAAGATTATAAATATTACTAAACCAGACAAAACCAATTTGTCTAAACCAAAACCTTTCCTTATGTCCTGAAAGAAGAAAAAAGAAAAGAAAGAATCTAAACAAACATGGACCCTCAGATCTTTCCTTTCTAGAAATCCCTACTTGTTGCAGTAGTTAGAAGCATAGTTTTCTGGAAAGAAGATAGTATATTTACCATGAATGTTTTCACTTCAATTAGTCTATTAGTTCACTAATGGACAGTGGGATTGTTAAACAAAGGGAGAAAAGACAGGTAATAGATTTGCAGTTTCATGTGCAATCATCTTTCTAAATTATACGACATTATGCAAATCTTGTTTTTTCCATAAATTAAAAAACCAAAACAAAACAGGAAACTTTTCTGAAGAAGGGAACTCTGCTGAAGAAAAACAAGCTCTCTTGGGCCATTGCTATAGGGAGTCAGAAAATAACTGGAAAAAACCATAGGATATACAAATTAATCAGTCAAAGAAAATTTCTTAGATACCTTCTGTGTTCCAGACACTATGCTATATTATGAGGAAGCAAAGAGAAGAATGAAAGACTCTATGCCCTCAAGATTATATCCTGCATATGGAGCCAAGATAGTGGAGGAAAGGTAGCAACTCACCTGAGCTTTCCCCAAAACAACTGCAAACACCTTAAATAATGTCATAAAACAACTTCTAAAGTGACATAAAAATAGTTTTCCAGTCAAAGATAACTTAGAAGGTAGGCAGGAAAGGTTGTCATACTTGGGTTGAGAGTGCAATATAGATTGGGCTTCAGCATTACCAAAAATCCATGATCAAAAATGAACCTAAATACCATCGTTCAAGAAATTATCAAGGAAAACTGTCCTGATCTTCTAGAATTCAATGATAAAATAGAAATAATAAGAATCCACTGATCACCTCCTGAAAGAGATTCCAAAATAAAACTACCAGAAATATTTTTACAACCAAGTTCCAAAATTCTAAGGTCAAGGAGATAATATTGCTAGCAGCCAAAAAAGAAATAATTCAAGTATTGTGGAGCCATAGTCAGGATAATGTAAGATTTAGCAGCTTCTACCTTAAAAGATTAGATGGCTTAGAATATAATATTGTAGAAGGCAGAGGAGTTAGGATTACAACCAAGAATGATCTACCTATCATTGCTGAATAAAATCCTTTGGGGTAGGAGGAATGGAAATTCAATAAATCAGAGAGCCTTTGATGAAAAGACTGGCACTTAAATAGAAAATCTGACTTTTAAATACAAGATTCAAGAAAAGCATAAAAGGGTAAATAAACAGGAAAAGGAAACTATATAGGACTTAATAAGTTAAACTGTACACATTCCTATGTGGGAAGATGATATATGAAACTCATAAAAACTTTGTCATTATTAGGACAGTTAGGAGGATATATAGACAGAGGCAGCAATCAGTTTCATCCAGGGCCATCGCCAGTCATCTTGATCTATATCTTGCCACTGGACCAGATGACTTTGTACGGGAAAGTGAAGCAGCTGACCATGCACAACCCTCCCTCACTTAAATCCAACTCAATAGCATGGAATCATCTCCCTAATTTCATGGTCCTCTTCAAGAATAAAGGACAAACAACAACAATAATAATAGAAGACAGAGGCATGAGTTAAATATAAAGGGATATCTACAAAAATAAAATTAAGCAATGAGAAAGAAGAAAGCACTAGGGAAAAAGGAAAGGAGGGGTAGAATGGGGTAAATTATGTCATCTAAAATAGACAAGAAAAATAACATTCACACTCAATTGGGTATAGAAACCTATCTTGCCCAAAATAGAAACCTATATTGCCCTATCTGGTAAAAGAAAAAGGAGGATAAGTGTAATAGAAGAGAGGGTGAATGGGGTTATAGAGGCAAAACACTTGTGAGAAGGGAGTAAAAGGAGAGAGAGAGTAGAATAAATAGGGTGTGGGAAATAGGATGGTGGGAAATACATTTAGCAATCATCACTGTGGAAAAAATTTAAAAGAAGTTTCTCTGATGAAGGCCTCATTTTTCAAATATATAAAGAACTGAGTCAAATTTATAAAAATAGGAGCCATTCCCCAAATGACAAATGATTGGAAGATATGAACATTTTCAGATGAGGTAATCAAAGCTATTTATAGCTATGTGAGAAGGTGCTCTAAATTGTTATTAATTGAAGGAATGCAAACTGAAACAATTCTGAGGTACTATATCATTAAATTGGCTAATAGAACAGAAAAGGAGAATGGGAGATGTTGCAGGGGATATGAATTTAAGGCACTGTTGGAAGAGTTGTGAACTCCGTGTTTTTGTTTTTGTTTTTTTGCTGAGGCAATTAAGGTTGACAAGTCGGGGGGTCATACAGCTAGGAAGTGTTAAGTGTCTGAGGCCAAATTTTAACTCAGGTCCTCCTGACTTCAGGGCTGGTGCTCAATCCACTGCACTACTTAGCTGCCCCTGTGAACTCTATTCTTTAGAGCTACAAAACTGTACATACCTTTTGACTCAGCAGTTCCACTACTAGGTCTATATCCAAAAAAGTTAAAAATAAAATGGGAAAGGACCATGTACAGAAATATTTATACCAACACTTTTCTGGTGACAAGGCTTTAGAAATTAGGGGATGCCCATTAAGTGGGGAATGGCTGAACAAATTATGCTATATGATTCCGATGAAATATTATTGTGCTACAAAAAATGATGAGCAAGATGTTCTCAGAAAAATCTGGAAAGACATACATGAGATGATGTAAAGTGAAATGTACTATATTCAAAGTAACAATAATATTGTAAGATGATCAGCTTTAAGTAACTTAGTTATTCTCAGCATTAGTGATCCAAGACAACTCTGAAAGTTGTCTTTTATCTGAAAGATAAAAACTACTATCCATCCCCGGAGGAAAAAAAAATTGATGGTATCTGAATATAGATTGAAGGATACTTTTTTACTTGATTTTCTTGATGGGTTTTTTTGGATCTCTGTTATCTTTCACAACATGACTAATATGAAAATATGTTTTACATGACTACAAATATATAAATTTTATCAAATTGCTTGCTTTCTCTCAATGTAAGGGCTAGAGAGTAAGGAAACGAGATAATTTGGAGCCGAAAGTTTCTAAAATGAATGTTAAAATTGTTTTACATGTAATTGGGGGAAAATACTATATAAAATTTTTTAAAGATCATATTTTGTTCAGACAAAATGAATTACGCATAAGTAAGTATATACAAATATATGAGACAAATACAAGATGGCAATCGGGAAGTATCAGCCACAGAGGGAATAAGGAAAGGTTTACCATGAAGGTGGAATTTGAACTGAGCTTTGAAGAAGATTAAGGATTCTGACATGAAAAGATGAAGAAAAATTGTGTTACAGACATGGGGGAAAGTTTATGAAAAGGCAGGGAATGGGAGATGGAGTATAAGAAGATAAGAAATATACAATAGAGCTAGAAAGATAAGTGGTGGTAGATTGTAAAGGACTATATGTGCCAAACAAATAAGATGTATAAGACCCTAAGAAAAGTAAATATTAGAATTTATTGTACAAGGAGATGACATGAGCAGATGTGGGCTTCAGGAAAATCACAATGACAGCTACATAAAGGTTGGACAAGGAAGGAGAACAATTAACTATTGAGTTACTTTGGTATGAGATGCTGAAGGCCAGAACTAGGACAGTACCTGTGTGAGTATTTATATGGGGACAGATGTAGAAGATGTGAAGATAGAAATGACAAGACTTGGCAGTGGAAAGGAAATGTAGAGTGAAGGAGAATGAAGGGTGGAGGGTGCCTCCAGGGGTTTAAAGCTGAATAATTAAAATGCTATTAGTGCTTTTAAAACAAATAGAAATTACAGAAAGACAGGGGTCTAGGAGGAATGATGATTTAGATTTTAGAAATATCAAGTTTAACATGCCAATAGTACATCTGTTCAAAATGCTCAATTGGCAGTAGATATTCAATTGGGAGTAGGTATTTTAGAAGAGAGACTAGAATTGGATATACACACATCCACAATCAGGAAACCAGATGTAAAATATATATATGTAAACCCTTGTTGAGGAAGGGAAAGAGAGTTGTATGGATGAAAGAGATGCAAAAAGGAAGGGTCAAGAATGAAGAGGGAGAGAAAGAGAGTGAAAGAGAGTGAAGGAATGAAGGAGAGAGGAAATCAAGAAGGGAGGAAGGTGAGAGGAAGATAAAAGAAGGAAAGAAAAAGAAGGGAAGGAAGAAAAGAAGAAAGGAAAGATGGAAGGGATAGAAGGAGGGAGGGAAGAGGAAAAAAGGGAAGAAAAAAAGGGAAAGCAAGAAAGGAAGGGAGGGACAGACAAAAAAGAAAATAGTGTTATGGAAAACAAGAAAATATCTGATTTAATTATTAATGTCAAATTGTTCAGAGGCAAAGGAAAATGGGGACTCAGAAAAGCTATTGGATTTAGCGATTAAAAGGTCAGTGGTAATTTTGTAAAGACTGGTTTCCATTGAGTAATGAGGTAAAAAATTGCAATGCAAAGATAGAATATGGAGAAGGAGTGAAGGTAATGAGAAATTAGTAATTGGGTAGGAAAAAGAAAAACTATACACGATTTTGAAGGGATAATAGAGAAAAATGAGTTTTTCTTAAGGGGGAAGAGAGAGACATTGACATATCTGAAGACAGCACAGAGAAAAAATTTTAAGATTTGAAAGGGAATAGTTTGACTATTAGGGAATGGGGCCAATCTTCCAAAGAAAACAGAAGTGAATGTGATCAAAGATAAATGTTGGCCTTACTATGAGAAAGTTTGCCTATTCGACTAAAGATAGAAAAAATTAGATGTTACATGGGTTTGAGATGTAGAAATAGAAGAGAAAGTTTATGGAATATGGGCTCTATTTTTCTAAATATCCAGGTTTGATGAGAATATAGGGAGAGAGAGAGTGAGGGAAGCTTGAAGAAATAAAAGGTCTATAATAGTCAACTGGGTAAGTGGAAAGAAGAATAAATTTGGGAGGTTTAAAATGATTACCTTCTTATGTTGGAGGCCAGTTGGGATTATATGACATAAATTTGGAATGGGCCCAGTTAGTAGTTTTTCTAGAGACAGCTAGGTAGCTCAATAGATAAAGTGCTACACTTGGAGTATGGAATACCTGAGTTTAAAACCACTCTCAGGCACTTACTAACTATGAGATTCTGGATTTTAACCTCTATTTGCCTTAATTTACTGGAAATGCCAAAACATTCCAATTTTTTTCCTCCAAGAAAAGCCCATGGATAATATTCAGGTGCTTTGATCCACAGGGTCAAAAAGAGTCATAAATCACTGAACAACAAAATAGCAACACAACAAATTTTTCTACTACATTCAGCAGTATGTGAATGTAGGTAAAGGAGAAAGGTGGGATAACCTAGGTTAAGGTTTGGCTATACATGAGTCATTGTTGGGAAGAGGAGAAAATGGAGCCATAGCAATAGTATCACTTGGGAACAGAACCAAGGTATGTAGAGTTTGGGAGGCAGTGAGAGGGCAGGGGACTGAAGGTCAGAGTATGGATGAAGAAAAGATTTAGAAGAGGTGAGATATAGAAACAGATAAAATGATAGGATGTTATACTTAGGTGGGGAAAGGGAATAAAGCCAAATGTTGGAATTGAAAGGACTCCTCGAACAAAGAACAAAAACTTATTGCTTGAAAGGATCCTAGAAATTAGAATTTGAGAACTGGAAGGAGCCTTAGAGAGATCATTGAGATTCTAGTCTAACTCATTTATTCCAAAAAGGAAAATAACTGGAGATTAAAAATCACTTATCCTGAGTGGCTGGGGAGAGACATATTAAGATATGGAATATCAGAAAAGACAAAGACACAGAAGAAAGCATAAAGAAGGCCCTACAGAAAAACTTCACCTGTCTAAATTTTTTGCCACAGGTCCTACTTTTCTGAGGTAGTGAGGACAATCTAGAAGAAGGGATGCTTCTCACAAAAGTGAATTGGTACGTCTCTGATAAGGAGGAGGTCAGATGCACAGAACAAATTAGTATTCATGGGCACAGTCCATCATCAATCATCATCCTTGGCTATGTATTAAACATACTTCCACACAGTGCTATTTGTTCTAAGCACTACAGAGAATAATTCAAACAGACAGTCTCTAACCTCCAAGAACCTAGACTCAATGAAAAGTCTGTATTTCAATAATTTGGTTATGTCCATATTTTAGTATGTAGAGATAATAGGCATTTTGTTGCATTTTACATCTATAATCATTGTTGATTATTAGCATAACTATATTGGGTAGATTCAATTCATAGCAAACATTTATTAAGTATCTATTCTGTATGATATCTTTTGCTCCAGGGAATATAAAGAAAAACTATATAAGATTCATTGCCCTCAAGTAACTTTTAATCTATCAGGGGAGATGCAACATGTATTCAAGTAAGAATGATGGATGGCAGAAGATGATGGAACAAAGAAAATGTCTATTCAAAATACTAACCTGAGTTTGGATAAGAATGACAGTCTGACCAAAAAGCAGTGATAGCACAGGAAGGAGTGGTATGACAACAGCTTGAGTCTGGGAATGAAGGTAAAAATTGTCATAGAGGAGATAGAATTCTGAAAGGAGCTACAGAAAGGGTAGTGGTGACCACTGCAAAGCTGCCTCCTAGAGATGAAACACATCTCCTCCCACTTCTGCATTTGCTCAATGTTGTTGCACCAGGCCAAGACTTGCTAGCCCTATTCTAGAGAAAATTGATTCTGCTATTGATGATACTGATGATAATAGCTACTATTTCTGAGATGTTTTTAGATTTAGGAAGTGCTACATATTATCTTGTGTAAATATAACATTTAGTATCAGAGATCAGCCAGTACAATCTTGTTATGTTACAAATGAAGAAACAATACTATCTACACCACTATGATAAAGAGTTCAATGGAAGAGCTCAATAAAAGAGTTCCATGTTGTGCTAAGGTTATGTCATACTATGGAGATAAGATCTGGTTTGGGATAGGAGAAGTGGTGGCAGTGTGGAATAAAAGACAGAATGCAGGGTTTTTCATTCAAAGAAAGTCATGAATTTATGATGGGAGACCTTAATGATACTATGGAAAGAATATTGTATTTGAAATCAAAAGATCAGAGATACAATCTCAATTTTATTACTTACTACGTGACTTTGCTTCCTTTTTCTGGGTCTCACTGTCAGCAAAATTAGGTCAAGGGCACAATGATTTCTTAGGGCCTTCCCATTTCTAGTCCTATGATCCAATGAATCAGATCCCTTTCAGTTTTCAACACTAAATGAAGATTTCAACAACATGAAGATTTCTTTCTACTATTTCTTAGTAATGGGAAAATTCTGGGAAAACACGTTACTATTAATATCAATGTACCTCTTTAAAGAGAAAGATAAGAGAACATTTATTAAGTACCTAATACACACAAACACACACACACACACACAGAGTACTGGGTTAAACACTACAGATATCTCATTTTATCCTCACATCAATCTTGGGAAGTAGGTGCTATTATGATCTTCATTTTGAGGATCTGAGGCAGACAAAGGTTAAGTAGTTAGCCCAGGGTAATGCAGTACCCAAGTATCTGAGGCTGGATTTGAACTCGGTTCTTCCTGATTGCAGTGTTAGTGCTCTATTAGTAGCCTACTGTTCCAACTCATACTTGAGCAACAAAATATGGACTACAATATAATGGACAAATGATCATCTAGACTTTACTTAAAGAGGTGAATTCATTACCTTCCAAGGCAACTCACTACAGTTATGGATACCTATAATGGTTCAGGAAATTTTTGTTATAGCAACATAATGTTGCTCTTTTGCAGCTATTTTGCAGCTTTCACTCTTAGCTCCTGAATTGCTAGGTTCTTGGAGGTTAGAGAATGTCTGTTTGAATTATTCCCTCAGAATAAAACAATACAAATCTCTCTTTTGCATGACAACCCTTTGAATATTTAAACATTGAGATTGGGAATGAAGGTAAGAGTTGTCATAGAGGAAATAGAATTCTGAAAGGAGCTACAGAAAGGGTAGTGGTAACCACTGCAAAGCTGCCTCCTAGAGAGGAAGCACATCTCCTCCTACTTCTGCATTTGCTCAATGTTTCTGCACCAGGCCAAGACTTGCTAGCCCTATTCTAGAGAAAATTTTGTTTTCCATGTTTACCATGTTTACCATGAATCTTGTTTTTTCCAAGCTTAACACTGCCCCCCATCCCCCTTACCCTGTTCTTTCAAATGATCCTCATATGATAAGGATTCAAAAACTTTGACCATGTTGGTTGCTTTCTTCTAGAGGTTCTCCAATGTACTGAAATGTCATGAAACTGGAGGCCCTTAAACTTTGTCTTGAAAGAAGCTAAAGATTTTGAGAGACAGAGGTGAAACTGGAGCTCATAACAGGCATAGAACCAACTTGTGTGAAGACAGAGATGTAAGGGTGAACTTGAAGAACCACTATAGAACCAGTTTGGCTAAATCAAAGACTACAAAAGGAGAATTTTGTTCTATTTTGTTTTTTGATTTAAGCCTGTGATTTTGTCACTGCAGGAATGTTCTGATATGTAAACTGCTTCTATGGAGTCTGATCAATGAACATGTATTGTTTTATTTTCAGTCTTGATCTTTTGAAGACATGGAGTATTAACATGATTTAATCTGTGGACACTCAGTTACTATGCATTGGGAGGAGGACTTTAATCTAGATCTTACTGATTCAAGGTCAGATCTTTGATTATTGTACTAAAGCTGATTTTCACGAAAGAGAGTAATGTAAAATAAACTTGAAAAATTAATTTGGAAACAAATTGTGGGGGACTCTCAATTGATAGGCTGAATCAATTTGCATTTCAACTTTGAGGAACAGTGAGGTAGGGAAGATTTTTGTACAGGGAAGATCATGGTCAGGCAGGTGCCTTATTAAGAAGATTATTTTGGCTGCTGTGTAAAAGATGCATGGAATCTGGAAGAGATTAGAAGTAGTAGTATAAATTTAAAAAATATTTAAATAGTCTACACAAGAAGGTAAAAGGCTCTGAACTAGCTAGTGGCAATTGTGAGTAAAAGGAAGGATGAACATAAGAGAGATTATGTGGAAGTATAATAAACAATAATTGGCAAGTACCTGGATATGCTGACAGAAGTAGGGGAGAAAAAATAGTAACACATACAAACCACAGTGACTGGGAAGATGATAATGCCCTTAACAGAAATACTTTAGTTTGTAAGTGGTAGGTTGGATACAGAGAAGGAGGGAAATGATGGACATGTGATTTTTGAAATGTAGGTGATGCTGATGTAGAAATAAATACTCATCAATTGAGATGTGAGACTAAACTTATGAAGGGAAATTAAAGTAAATATATAGATTTATGAGTCATCTGAATTAAATCCATAGGAACTGATAAGCTCACCAAAAGAGAGAGACTTGGGGAGCACCTATGTTTAAGGGCATAAAAGATAAGAGCAATAATACAATAAAGGAGATGGAGAAGAGGTGATCAAATAGGTTTAAAGAGAACAAAGGAGGGAGCAGTGGCATAGAGACCAGGAAAGAAAGGATAACTAGAATGAAAGAGTGATTGATTGAGACTGAGACTGAGACTACGTGAAAGTAATTTGGAAAAAGGAACAGGTTGTATCAGATTATCTCTAAGGTCTATTTCTATTCAAATCTGATGATCCCATGGTAGGTACCAGGGATCCAGAGTCAAAATGCTAGATATAAAAGAGTCTGCAACAAAAATAAAGAGTTAATAGAATGGAAAATTTATCATAGCCTGAGACAAAATTTACATATCCAGAATTCTGTGTTTATAGGGTGTCCTCACCCCCCTACACCTTTCCAAATTTTTTGTCACAGGCTCAAATAGAAGGCAGCTAATAAAAAAGAAATCATGCTTTGTTTGGTAAGGCAAAAGCAAACATTTCCACACAAATGAATGGAAACAAGATCAACTAACCAATCACTTTTAAATCAACATCCTTACATATGTGTAGTAAATGGCAGAGCTTGCTGTACTAACTGCCAACCCAGCACTCCTGCATTAATGCCACAAAATCATCAGTGGGCATGTTCTCTGCAGTGCCTCTCCAACAATTGGCCAAGACTGTCTGCTGCTGTTTCAGTGAAATCAGAGTCAGATCGATTGGGCTTGACAGGTGATGTACTTCAAGCAAACCCTTTCCAAACGGCCGGGGTGCTACTGAATATTTGAAGTGTCTCAACTTCTGTGAAGAGAATATAAAGAAGATTGAAACACCAGATGCTCTGGGGAGAGCTTTTCTGCTTTAGAAAGTTGGTTGATTTTCTTTCCCCCTTCCTCTTTTGAAGAACAAAATTACAAAATGACATCGATGCTTTAAAAAAAAATCAGATGACTGGGCTCAGACATTTCTCAGGGGGGACATTTTAGTTCTTCTGTAAAGTCTTATCAGACACTAAAATCACTAGGGACTAAGTCTTGCTCTCAAGATAATGCTTATCTACATTGCTTTGCTAGAAGAGACCCATTCAGTAATTTCTTTAGACTCCATGGGAATTTTCTCATATTTCCTAAAACAATAAACTTCAGCACAGTCACCATCCTTTGGTAATAACAGAATTCATTCCAAAGAGTAGGACATTAGCAAGCATTAACGTATTAGTTTGTTTTATTCTCTTCTCCTCCATCTTCCTGCCATCTTTCCCCATTTCTCCTTCTCTCTATTCCCTCTTCTCCCTCTCCCCTATTCCTCTCCCTCTCCACTTTTGTTCTCTCTCTCTTCTCTCCCTTTCTATTCTTACCTACTCATATGCATGCTTTTTCTCATACTAAATAAGCAGCTAAAGCTGAGCAAAAGCCTCAATAATCATTTACCATTCCTGTGATGGGCTTGTAGATGTGCTTAGGAATGATATGAAAGTTAAAGGGAGAATCATCTGTGGGTTTGACTGTTGTGCAGTTTTCCTGAATAATATCATTAGAAATCTCGTGCCAATCTCTTAGGAAAAGAGAACCAAATGTCCCTATGAAATAGAAATAGAACCAAAAGGATTATGGAATATCCATCCTTATTCTTAAGCAGAATCTAATAAGATATGGTAGAAAGAGACCCAGATTTGGAGTCAAGATTCTTGGGCTCTGATACTATGTGATTATGGACAAATGACAATCTCTCATTTTATTTTATTATCTGAAAAATGGGCATAAAATTGTACTACCAACATCATAAGGTTGTTGTGAGGGAGGTATTTTTGCTCAGGTTGATACCAAGGGAATCATTTTTGCTATTTTTACAAATGAATCTTTATGATTATCTTCTACACAATCCTCAAAAACATCTTTCTAGCCTTCATTGTTTGCTAATTTTTATTGACAAAATAGTCACTTACTCATTCTCCAGGTTTAAGACCCTAATCATCTTGAAATTTTCTCCCCTCCTACATTAAAATACCATCAGGTAAAATCAGTCTTTCTTGGGTAATGCTCCTTATATCCTTTCCTTCTAAGTCTATTTTTATTTCCCTAATTCTAGGCCTTATCAATTCATAATTGATAACTGCAAAAACTACGTATGTACCTCCCTGATTAAAAGTTTTTTATTAGAATCAATCAACAAACATTTATTGAGTACCTACTAGGTGCCAGATTCTATCCTAAACATTAAGAAAACATATATAAAAGTGATAGTCCTTGCACTGGAGGAGCTTACGTTCTACTAGAAAGGAGAGGAAAGAATAGGAGGGCAAGAATAGAACATAAGATCACAGGGTCACAGATTTATAGTACCTTAGAGGCCAATTAGCTTTACCCATATGTAAAAAAGAATCTCCACTACTAAAATTTGACATTTTTGTTATCTAGTTTCTAAGAAGAGTGAATGCACCACCTCCTGAAAGAGCCCATTTCATTTTTAGGCAACACTACTTGTTAGAAAGTAGCCTTGTTATTATCAGACTTAATTCTGTCCCTTTGTCACCTCCGTCCATTTATTCTGGTATTGCCTTATATAACCAAACAGAACAAATCTAGTCCCTCTTGTACTTAACAGTCTTTCAAAGATTTTACCTGAATCTTTTCTTCTCTGAGCTAAATACCCCTTAATCTTCAAATGGCTCCTTATATTGTTTGTAAATGAGGCTCTTTACCATCCTTATAGCTTTTCTCTGAGTGCTCCCTAGATTATCAATTTTCTTTTTAAACTATGGTGTCCAAAACTCATCAGAATACTCCACATGAGCCCTGATATAGGCAGAGTATACAGTCACATGACCTTATTCCTGAATCTTTGCCTCTCTTAAAGCAACCCCAAACGGCTTTAGTATTTTTAATTTTTTTTTTTTTTACTAAATTGAACTGCTAACTGACTTTAAATTTTAAAAAGCCTCTGCAAAATTAAGACAACTCTTAGATACCACTACACACGTGTCAGATTGGCTAAGATGACAGGAAAAAATAATGATGAATGTTGGAGGGGATGCGGGAAAACTGGGATACTGATGCATTGTTGGTAGAATTGTGAACAAATCCAACCATTCTGGAGCGCAATCTGGAATTATGCCCAAAAAGTTATCAAACTGTGCATACCCTTTGATCCAGCAGTGCTACTACTGGGCTTATACCCCAAAGAGATACTAAAGAAGGGAAAGGAACCAAAATCTTTGTGGCAGCCCTGTTTGTAGTGGCTAGAAACTGGAAATTGAATGGATGCTCATCAATTGGAGAATGGCTAGGTAAATTGTGGTATATGAATGTTATGGAATATTATTGTTCTGTAAGAAATGACCAGCAGGAGGAATACAGAGGGGCTTGGAGAGACTTACATGAACTGATGCTAAGTGAAATGAGCAGAACTAGGAGATCATTATACACTTCAACAACGATACTGTATGAGGATGTATTCTGGTGGAAGTGGATTTCTTTGACAAAGAGACCTGAGTTTCAATTGATAAATGATGGACAGAAGCAGCTACACCCAAAGAAAGAACACTGGGAAACGAATGTGAACTATCTGCATTTTTGTTTTTCTTCCCGGGTTATTTTTACCTTCTGAATCCAATTCTCCCTGTGCAACAAGAGAACTGTTTGGTTCTGCAAACATATATTGTATCTAGAATATACTGCAACATATCTAACATAAATAGGACTGCTTGCCATCTAGGGGAGGGGGTGGAGGGAGGGAGGGGAAAAATCGGAACAGAAGTGAGTACAAGGGATAATGTTGTAAAAAAAAAATTATCCTGGCATGGGCTCTGTCAATAAAAAGTTATTATTAAATAAAATAAAATAAAAAAAATAAAAATAAAAAGCTCTGCAAACTCTGGATTTATTGCTGCCTGATCCTGATTCTTTCTCTTCCTCCTCATTCCTAAGGAGTCATTTCAGTTGTACCCAGCTCTTCTTGACCCCACTTGGGGTTTTCTTGGCAAAGATACTGGAGTTTTTTGTTATTTCCTTCTCCAGTTCACTTTGCAAATGAGAAAACTGAGGCAAACAGGCTTAAACAGGCTTCATGTAATTTGCCCAGGGTCACACAGCTAGTAAGTGTTTGAGGCTTCATTTGAACTCATGAATATGTGTCTTCCTCATTCTGAGATCAGTGCTCTATCCACTTGTGCCACAGTTCTCTTCTAATTGCCCTAAGTTTCCCTAATTGTCCTGACTCAGTTTCCCTAACTTATTCTGCCTCAGTTTCCTTAACTGTTCTGCCTCAATCCCCTTAGTTGCAAACCCCACCACCAATTCATTAAGACGGAGGGCCACTTGCTCTAAGGTTATAAATTATCAATGTGAGACTCAAAATAAGGGGGAGTTCAGATTTCTTGGCTCCTAACTCCTTCTGTCATCAAGAATTATAGTCCTACCCCATATCCTGTCATTGTTCTTTTTTATCCCAATTTACCAGAATGTCCAGTGCCTCCCACCACCCTGTCAGAATCAGATTGATAGTCCGTTCCCGCTCTCAATGTTCTATTCTACCTCTGCCTTGATCTACCCCTGTAGCTGAGCCATGTTATTATATATGTCATTGAGAGCTCACATTGATCACTGGATACTTTGAGATGAGAGTCCTGTCCAGCCAATCAATTAAGCTCTCCAATAATAAAATATTAAGACTCTCTAATCTCTATATTACCTCAGTGTCTCCAGCATTACAACATGCCACCTACTTGACTATACCTTGGCCATCTTTACTTGTGAAACTTATTTTTTTTATTCAGTGGTAATGTTTACATTGATTCCTACCAAATTCCAGAGCTCTAGTCTACCAAGAATCTTTCTGGAATTAGATTTGGTCATCCAGGGATTTAGTTATCTCTCTTAGTTTTCCATCATCTACAAATTTAATGAATATTCCATCTATGATTTTATTCTCCTCACAAAACTAATTGTGAAGCAGCACAGGACCAAGCAAAGGATAATCCAAGGATAACCTCCTGACACAATGATACTGAATCATTAACAACTACTATTTAAATCTGGCCACCCAAACAGATCTGAATCGATCTAAATATATTATTACCTAGTTAATCAATCAACAAGCATTGTTAAGTACCTACTGTGCACCAAAAAATTTTGCTCAGCAATAATTCACAGTTTTTCCTAATTGCATTACACAAGAATATTATCAGGTACTTCATCAAAAGCTTTGCTAAAATATAGGTGGACAAACTTTAGCATTCTCATGATCTATCAGTTTATTAACACATCAAAAATGAAAATAAAATGAAGCTATGTATTTTGGATAAAGTCATGTTGGCTTACTGAAAGTCCTTTCTAGGTGTTCAGCAACCATGAACACTCTTCAATAACTAATTCTATGATTTTCCAATTGTGGTCACTGTTGCAAAAATCCAGGAAACTGAAAGTTTCCAGACAGAGGAGTTGGTCAACAATGACAAGTATCATAGAGGGGTCAAGAAGAAAGAGAGCTGAGAAAGGATTATGGATTGGCGGGGTGGGGAATTGAAGAGAGAGCAAGAGCAAGAGCTAGAGAGAGTGAGAATGAGTGAGAGAGATTTCATTAGTAACCTTGAAAAAAGCAGTTTCAGTTGAATGATGGTTTCAAAACCCAAATTACAAAGGACTAATAAGTGAAAGAAGAATAAAGTAGAAAATGAATATAGACCAATTGTGGTTTTGTTTTGTTTTTGTTGTTTTAGAATTATTCTACCAAAAAAATCTGATTCATCTTCCTTAAACACACCTGTTATCATATTCTTACTGTGTTCAAAAACTTCAAATTACTCCTAGGATAAAGTTCAAATCAACTTAGTATTTAAATTATGCTACAATTCAATCTCCCCCTACATTCATATTTTACCTCCCCTGACTCCATTCTGAGGTTTGAACTTTACCTTCTCTGTTTGCCCTTTCTCAATCCCCAAGGCCTTTGTTCATTAAAGAAGAAATGTGGAGAAATGAAAAAAGTACTAGATTTAATCAGAGAGCATGTATTCAAATCCTCTTTCTATTATTTAGTAGCTAATCAAGAGAACTACCTAATCTTAATGAATTTTCAAAGAATTAACCCACCTGCCTTATAACTTTGGAATTTCCCTCTGTCCCAATGGCCTTAATTCCTCACTGGCAAATTCTTCCCACAGCTTCCATTTTGGGAAGGGTCTCAGGCCAGCAATTCTTCATTCCTCTCCTGGCTCTGTTTCTGATTCTCTAAACTTCACTACTATGCCATTTTGAGGTCTCCTCCCCCATTTTCCACCCTCCCCACCCTCTACCTGCTTTCAGATTCCTTGTATATGTTTCTTCCTCCATCTTTCTAACTTTCATTTGCTTTAATGTGTGTCCCAAGAACGTAATAATGTGTCTAGGGAACAGTAAGCATTTGTTAAATCTTGTTGACTGACTGGTTGATTATATCTCTCATTGGAAGGCATGAATATATCAAATGGCACCTGAAGATCCATTCACATCTCACAGAGGGATGAATGATTATGTGTCACAGAAAGGTGACAATAGGACTGAATACCCTCTCAACTAGCATCGGGCACATACTAATTTGTTCTATTATCTTCTCATGTATTTGTGTCTTGTTTCTTCTCCCTTCCTATATCCTACTCTAGCACATTGCCTTACATGGAGTGGTCTGAGATTAGGTGAGCAAAAATGACTAAGACCAAAATCTTTAATGTTCCCTTCAATGCCACTATAACTGTGCAACAATGTTGTCCTAAACATTCCAGAAGAACAGCCCTTCCTTTGACTCTCCCTTTACTGATAGCACTAAAGTCAATTTTATCTACATATTTTCTCTTTTCCCTAAGACAACCACATGTTTTCAATTTCAAATACAGGCAAATTATTATAATTATTCCTTAAATTATGGGGTTTTAAATTGAAGAGTATAGATTTAGAAATAGGAGGGACTTCAAAGGTCTCACTCCTTCATTTTATTAAAGAGGAAACTGAGGCAACAGAGATAGGACAGTGACTTGCCCAAAGGCATGAAACTGGTAAAATGCAGAACCTTTTTTGAAACCAGTCCAGCGTTTTGTTTTTGTACTACTCTTTTACAAGAAAGACAGCAAATACCCCAACGAGATACTAAAGAAGGGAAAAGGACCTGTATGTGCCAAAATGTTTTGTGCCAGCCCTGTTTGTAGTGGCTAGAAACTGGAAATTGAATGGATGCCCATCAATTGGAGAATGGCTGGGTAAATTGTGGTATATGAATGTTATGGAATATTATTGTTCTGTAAGCAATGACCAGCAGGAGGAATACAGAGAGGCTTGGAGAGACTTACATGAACTGATGCTAAGTGAAATGAGCAGAACCAGGAGATCATTATACACTTCAGTATACAACGATACTGTATGAGGATGTATTCTGATGGAAGTGGATTTCTTTGACAAAGAGACCTAACTGAGTTTCAATTGATAAATGATGGACAGAAGCAGCTACACCCAAAGAAAGAACACTGGGAAACGAATGTGAACTATTTGCATTTTTGTTTTTCTTCCCGGGTTATTTTTACCTTCTGAATCCAATTCTCCCTGTGCAACAAGAGAACTGTTCGGTTCTGCAAACATATATTGTATCTAGAATATACTGCAACATATCTAACATATATAGGACTGCTTGCCATCTAGGGGAGGGGGTGAAGGGAGGGAGGAGAAAAATCGGAACAGAAGCGAGTGCAAGGGATAATGTTGTAAAAAAAAAATTAGCCTGGCATGGATTCTGTCAATATAAAGTTATTATTAAATAAAATAAAATAAAATAATTTATATATATATATATAAGAAAGACAGCAAGTGAATAAAGCCTAGATTTGAAATCACAATGCCTATATTCTAGTGCTATGTTGTGGTTTTGCCATTCACTGATTATATGATGCTGGGCAAATCTCTTCTACTCTCCAGGTCTTCTCTATAAAGCAATGGCCTTAGAGCAGATGACTGGTAAGGTCTCTTTTCCTGAAGTTAAACTGGTCAGACATAGTTTGTGCTCTCCATGAAGTTCAGCTCTCATTGCTACTATGGCTAGTGTTTTCTAGTTACAATCCATTTGGATTCTGGGGCTGTTTTTCTCCAGTATTTTCTAGGGAGAGAAGCTAAGGTTCTCTAAAGAGACACCATCTGACCAAATACCATCTCACCAGACCTTCTAAACATATTTTTCAGTATTTACTAAAGAACAGATGCACTTCATTAAATATCTTGGTTGTAGAAGGCAGTCGTGAAAATTTGTCTTTTTTAATAAGTAAAAAAAAAAAGAGAGAGAGAGAGAGAGAGAAGAAAATGTACTGGGCTCGTATTCAAGAGATTTTCACTAGCCTAGTGCCAATCCTACTTAGTATGGGAAACTCCATTATTTGTGTAATAGCCAAAAAAAAAAAAAAAACTAATAATAATTTCCCCTCCCTAGGTCTCATTTTTCTTGTGTAAGTTAAGGATACTGGATGAGACAATCTTTATCTTATCTTCCAACAAAAATATATCATATTTTGATGTTTTTTTCAGTTCAGATAATTGGCCTAAGATATTTTTCAACTCTGTCATCCTATATTCTAAATACACTTCTAGCTCTGATATTTTAGGCTCCACGTTCTAATACTCACTATGTTTTGAACTCTTGGTTCTCTCCAATGATAATTACTGATTTTTCAGTGCAGCGTCATCTGGAGAAATAACAAGATCGAAACATGATGAGCCCATTATATGACTGATAATTGCCTCATGAAAGATAGATTGTAGTAGTCAGACTCCAAGAGCAACAGGAAGGATCTTGTAGTATTTGTTGGATGTATAATATATTGGGGTACTTGAAAATATATTCAATTGTGAAGGTGGCAATAGAATTTAAAGTCAGAACACCTGAAATTGAGACTTGGTTCTTCTACTTTATTATGTGAACTTGGGCAATAGTAGTATGTTTTAAACCAATATTAATTGCGTCTAGGCTTCTATATCTTTTTCCTTGGCAATGAAATAAACTATTCTCTGATTACAGAAATGTTTGATTATAGAGTAGCAGTAGAGGCACAAAGAATTTTAGACATATCATACTGGAGACACCCAAAAAATTCTTTTGTAGGAAATATAGGTTATTACTATTTTGAAGATGAGGAAACTCAAAAATGTTAACTAATTTGTCTGTAGTCTTACCAGAGCTGGGCAGATAGTTCTGAATGTCTAGCAATATATCCACCATACCATTTTGCTTATCTTTTGTCTTGAAGAAAAGATTTGGTTAACCATGAAGTGCTTGTAAGTATTTTCTTCCTCAAAGCTTTTAAAAAATTATCTCAATAGATAAAATTTTCAATTCAATTACATTCAGCAAACATTTATTAAGTAACTACTATGTCTAGGGCAATAGTAAGATCCAAAGTTTATCCATAATATAGCATAAAATTATCGTAAAGCTATATGCATGAGGTCATCTAGCTGACATTTCTTTTTTCCCCCTTCCCCAATATTATCCAAAGACTACCTTAGCAAGTACTTGATATCTTTGCCAAGCAAAGATACATGACTGCTAAGGGCAGCTTCAATTTAGAATATAAACTCATTTGTAAAATCTTCCAGGGGTGGAGAACAGAAGATTATGAGCAATATCGCCTCATAAAACTTAGGAGCAGTAGAGGAAAAAATAAGTTTATGGAAGAGTTGGCCAGAAATCCAATTAAGCCACATCATCCTGAGAGCATTTAGGAATGAAAATGGAAAGAAGACAACAGAAGAAAAATGGAAAAAATCTGTTGAGTCATCTATAATTTCTTCCTCATAGTTACAGTAGAACCACAACATTTGATCTCAAAAGGCACCACTATGAATGTTCTTCAGGACATTAGGAAAGTCACTGAACACCTCTGAGCCACAGTTTTCTCTTCTGCAGGATAACGTAATTAAGATAGATTGTCTTTAAGATCCTATCTATATCTAAATCTATTGTCCTTTAATACCTGAGAGAGGAAACAAAATACTTGGAAAAATCAGTAGCTTTATTATTGAAAAAGGCAAAGGAGAAAATTTCAGTAATTACCATCTATATACCTAATTTTCCATCTCTTAAAAAGTTGTTATGAGAATAATCTGTATATTTATCAAGAACGTCCTTGTTGAAGGTATGAAATTGAAAGAGCTGACCTTTACAAACAATATTCTATACAAACACATCTTAGCGATTCAACAACTAACTGAAAAATATAAAGCATATAAGAGCCCATTGTTCTCATTTTTGGAGAAAAATAAAATAAAAGCAGTTCAGTCAGTACAGAAAAATGTTGCCTTAAAGGCTCTTTTTCAACAAAATGTTTCCTATGCATATGTTGAAATAATACAAGATGACATGAAAGTTGGAACAGCAGAAATAACTTTGTTAAATAACCTTCAGATTATCACTGTCAAATGAAGCATAAAATAGGCAGATGTTTGATTGCCAAAGATGCTTGCCATTGTCATACTGTATGTTGAGGAACAGAGTCCAAATGGGAAAAAAAAACCAAACTTCCCTATAATTAAAAAAAAGTCCCCCCCAAAGACTCCTGCTTACAAATAATATTTTGCTTATTTTAATAAGCCCAGGAATGAATACTTCCAGAGTTTGTTTTAACTATCCACATAGAGAAAACTAAATGGATGAAGAATGCATATTGCCTCTACTGTGATATGTACTTAGATTAACAGCCTATAACACCATCAATAAATAGAATTTTGAGAAACACTATAGATAGCTAAGGAACTTGAATACCTTATAATAAACTGAATACCTGAAATGTGGGGTGAACAGATATTTGCAAAATTGTGTGGTGCCTTTATTAACCCCAAGTTTCTCCCTAAATGACCCATTTTTTAAAGTAAATATTCTTTAGGCAATGCTATACACCTGTGAATCATAGAAGGGTGCATGAGTAGGGTTTTTACCTACTCATCGTTATTCAACTATTTACCTTTCCATAAGAAAAAATGCATGAGAGAAAAAATGTCAATGATAGTAGCAGAGGACAGTGTGACTCAAAGATTTAGTGTTAGTGATGCAACAAGATCAAAGGCTAATCAAGGTCACATGTTCCATTGGTTCCCACTTTTAATATCAAGGAAACTAGAAGTTTCTCCAATATAGTGAGTGGACTCCAGATAGAGGACTTACTTCAGCTGAAGCATAATATGTTCCATCCCAGCCCTTTGTCTGTATGTATATCTGCTTCAAGTGTGTTTTTTTTATAATCAACAAATTATTGGATTCTTGTTTCTCATCTATATTTTTATCTTAAAAAAATGTATTTTTTCTTATGGAAAGGTAAATAGTTGAACTTTACTGAGTGCCTTTGATTCCTTTTTCATGTTTACCTTTTTATGCTTGAGCATTATGTTTGAAAGCAAATATAATATTCATCTCTGTCTTTTAATCAGGAATGCCTGAAACTCCTCTATTTCATTGTGTTCATTATTTACCTGGAAGGATTATACCCATTTTCATTGAGTATGTTATTTTTGATTGTAATACCAACTCTTCCTTCCTAGAATTTCATTTTACAAGCCCTTTACTCCTTTAATATGGTAGATGCTAAATCATGTATGATCCTGATGGTGGCTCCATGGTTTCCTTCTGACTGCTTGAAGTATTTTCTCTTTGATGTTGAAGATCTGGAAGATGTCTATAATATTTTGGGGTGTTTTCTTTGGGGATCTCTTTCAAGTGATTATATATAGACTGTTTAAATTTCTATTTTACCCTTTGACCCTAGGGTATTGGAACAATTTTTTCTGGATAATTTCTTGAAATATAATGTCTAAATTCTTTGATTGGCCTTTCAGGTAATCTAATAATTTTTAAATTATCTCTTCTTGGTCTATCTCTTTTTTTATTATAGCTTTTTATATACAAAACATATGCATAGGCAATTTTTCAACATTAATGCTTGCAAAAACTTCTATTTCAACTTTTCCCCTCCTTCCCTCCACCTCCTCCCCTAGATGGCAGATAGTCCCATACATGTTAAACATGTTTAAGTATATATTAAATACAACATATGTATACATATTTATACAGTTATCTTGTTGCTTAAGAAAGATCATATTTAGAAAGAAGGTAAAAATAACCTGAGAAGAAAAAACAAAAATGCAAGCAAGCAATAACAGAAAGAGTGGAAATGTTATGTTGTGGTCCATACTTATTTCCCAGTGTTCTTTCCCTGGGTGTAGCTGGTTCTGTTCATTACAAATCAGTTGGAACTGATTTGGATCCTCTCATTGTTGAAGAGAGCCAAAGCCATCAGAATTGTCTTCATTAAAAAAAAAAGAGTTGTCTTGATGTATTTCTCAAGTGAATTGTTTTTAGAAAGAAATCATTCAGATTTTTTCCTGTTATTTTATTCTATTTATTTGTTTAGTTTCCATTTGTCTAATTTAATCTTTAAGATACTTTTTCATCAGTGAAGTTTTTTGTATAATTTTTTTTTCATTTGGCCAATTCTATTTTAAAAATATTATTTGCTTTAAGTTGGAAGCTAGATAGTTCAGTGAATTAAGTGTCAGATCTGAAGTCAGGAAAACACATCTTTATGAGTTCAAATCTGACCTCAGATATTTACTAGCTATGGGACCCTGAGAAAGTCATTTAACTCTGCCAGTCTCAGTTTCCTCATATAAAATGGGCTGGAGAAGGAAATAGCAAACCACTTCAATATCTTTGCCAGGAAAATCTCAGAGTTATGTATGGTTTATGCTCATGAAGAGTCAAATAGGATTGAATTGACCATTTTTCTTCAGTATGTTCTGGCACCCTTTTTACTAAGCTGTTAATTGGCCTTTTCCTATTATTTTCCTTTGCTCTCATTTCTTTACTTAATTTTTCCCTCTATCACTTTCACTTAGTTTTGAAAATAATTCTAGTTCTTCCAAAAAGCCTTGTTAGGCTTGTGAACAATTCACATTTTAGTTTGAGACTTTTCTTGAATCCATTTTTTAACTTCATTTTCTTCTTTTGAGTTTGGGTCTTGACCTTCCGTATCACTATAGTATCTTACAGTCAGGTTCCTTTCTGTGTTTTGTTCATTTTTTTTTTCATTTTATTTCTTGATTTTGAACTTCATGCTAAAGTTGGACTCTGTTTCTAGTGTGGAAGAAAAGTTTAGGAGGAGCATTATCTCCAGCCTGAAGCTTTTTCGCACTGCTATTTTCAGAGCTAGTTTTGGGGATTTGGAAATTTTCAGCAATTCCAAGGTGATAAGATATAGGGACAGATGTAGTTACTATTTTGCTAGTGGGAAGGGCCCTTGAACCATTGTGATTGTATTAGATACTGTTCCTGGGCATCTTTCCTCCCCTGTGACTGAAAACAATACTGTTCCTCAAATTCCCCAATCCTTTGGGACCAGAAGTTACACTGTTCCTTAGGATCCTTGATCACTTGTGACCAAAAGTGAAATTGCTCCTCAGGGCTTCTACCATGGAAGAGTTATGGGAGGACATGGAAAAAAGTCACATGGGATGAAAAGATCTGGAAGGACTGCAATCCACACCAATGAAAGGAGTGTATATATCAATGATGTCACAGATTCATCAATGAATTATCAAATCCTTATTTTTCCATGAGACAGCATGACTTTGTGGATAAAATACATGTGAAACCAAGAAAATCTGGGCCCCGTACTGACCATGTGACCTTGGACAATGATTTAAGCTTTCAATGGTCTAGGCAAACTTCTTTTTTTTTTTTTTTTTTTTTTTTTTTTGCTGAGGCAATTGGGGTTAAGTGACTTATTCAGGGTCACACAGCTAGGAAGTGTTAAGTGTCTAAGGCTGGATTGAACTCAGGTCCTTCTGATGAATAAAATCATGTATGTCTAATATCTACCTCTATGATTTTGGAAAATGCACACAAAAAATTCCAAGCAGGTTGCCAGCTATGGAATCAGAATAAAAGGTTCAAATCCCAGCTAAACTATACTCTATCTGTATGATCTTAGGAAAATCTCTCTGAGCTCTCACTTCCTCCTTTGTAAAATGAGAGATGGGGAGTAAATGACATAACATGTAAGGTCACTTAAAGCCCTAAATATATGATCTTGCAACCTTTCCAGCTCTAAAATTCTATGATCCTCATCCTACCATTCAAGACCATTCATGAGTTCAGAGTATTTTACCTGTCTCCCATAAGAACATAACTTTTGTTCTAGTAAATCCATTCTTCCTAGTAATCCCCAGGTTATGTCATCTAAGCACTTTTGCATCTAATATTCTTTATGCCTAGCTTACCTCTTGCCTTCCCCTATAGCTAGCTAAATCTAACCTATTCAAATCTAATTGAAGCCCAAATAATTTATACTGAGATAGGCTTAATAAATACTGGCCTATTTATCACACCATTATTGAGGGTCATTTTGTGTTCCATCTCTTTTTCCTCTCTTCTCTGTCACTGTCCTCCAACTGAGTCATCAGACACTTCTGTCCCCTTACCTCTTTTACATAGCTAGAATGTTCAAACTTCTCAGGGACTTCTTCTCAGGCCACAACCTACTCTTTTGCCTCACTATTCTCCTTTTGTACTATACTGAACAATCAAATTGTACTTATACAATGAGGGCAGCTAGATATATCAAACATTCCTATTCTATCTCACTTTTATATCTTTCTACATGGTGTGTGTCATAATTAGTAAATCCTTTTGATTCTGTGCAGTCCCCTGGCATATTGATATAATTGTTGTTGCTGTTGTTGTTCAGCCATTTCAGTCATATCCAACTCTTTTTTGTTTTTTGTTTTTTTTGGCAAAAATATTGGAGAGGTTTACCATTTCCTTCTTTAGTTCATTTTCTCAGATGAGGAAACTGAGGCAAATGAGGTTTGGGAACTTTCATAGGGCCACAAAGCTAGTATCTGAGACCCAGATGTGAATGGAAGTCCTTTTGAATCCAGACCCAGTGTTCTATCCACTATAGTACCTAGCTGCCCTCATTGAAATACTCACTATTGTACAAATCACAGTACAAATAACACTGCTACATTCAGCCTTCCATAATTACTTCCAGCTAAAAGGAATCATTCCCAATCTTAGACTACAATTCATGTATCTCATTCTAATTTTCATTATATTTATACCTCATATTCAATTGTAAACTCTTTAAGGATCAGGCCTCCACATCTTAATATTCATATCATGACTAGCATAATGCTTAGAATTTGCAAATCTGCCACAACCAAAAAGAGACTAAACTACAAATCAGAATTCCTGGGTTCTCAGGCCAGCTGCAACATGAATCTGCCATGTGACACTGTGGCAAGTTATTTCCATTTTCTGGTCCTCAGTTTCCTGATTTGTAATCGAAGTGGGGGAATAGAGAGTAGTGTTAGACAAGATAATTTAATGGTCCTTTCCAGTTCAGAAAATCTGCTTCCCTGATTCTCATAGGCACTTAATAAGCATTTACAAATGAATGAATCGTTTTCCTAAGGATCTGAAGTAACACTTGGCAATATTTACCATTTAAAATCAAATCTACTTTTCAGCTGCCAGAGTTCAGTGCTTTAAATCAGCAGTATAAGTCATCTTGTTTTTAGATTTGCATGCTTGCAGTTCCAAAGTTAATGTTTCCTTTGAAGCTTAAGGAAAGGGCATATTACCCTCAAGAGATGCTATGGAGAGAGCAGTAGATTACAATCAGAAGACTGAGGGCTTAGTCTAGGATCTGGCCCACGTACTGCCACTCACAAACCATGAGAGTCTAGATAAGTGACTATCTCTTGGCATCTTGATTTCCTCGTCCATAAAATAGGGTAGTTGTAAAGATTAACTTAAAGTGTGTAAAAACTTTGTGAACAATAAAGAATGGTACAAATGTAAGCTTTTGAGAAGCTACTCAACTGTGGGTCACAAAATTCTCTGTAAATTTTGCAAAATGAGAGGTTTTGACTAGATGATTTCTAAACTCTAAAATTCTATGACCCTAGAACTGTATATATCACTTAAACTATCTGAACTTTAATTTCCCCATCTTGAACATGGGTGTGATGATAAATTTCCAACTGACTTGACATGAGAGTCAAATGAAATGACAGCTATCAAGGATTTTCTAAGTATAAAGTTCTTAGGAATTTGGTGTTGTTGCTACATGTTATTATAACGAATCACTTGGGAAGAAAGAGTTCCTTTCTATGATAAAAGGGAAGAGCATCTATCTGCTGTTACTTCTCAGATACTCAGACCATAATTATAACTGGGAAGAAATGTGTGGCTTGTCCCCTTAATTCCAATGGATGTGATCCTACCACTGGAGACCCCACAGTACATTCTCTCCACACTACAGTAGGCACGGTAGGTTAAATTTCTTTATCACCAAAGCCATAGCAAACTGTTTACGGCTGAGTTATAAATCCCCTGAGCATCGGTTTCTTACTCGAAATGCTGACTCAAACTTAACTTTAGCAGCACAAATGGTGCCACAATAAAATGTATATATCAAAGTTGTGGGCGGCCATAAAGCCCTTTAAAAATCTAGTTGACATTGCAGTATGTTTCCTTGAGATAAGGTGAGGATTTACGTTCATAAATAGAACAGTGAGGCACGAGAGGAATAATTGGTAATTTTGGTGGCTGCAACTTGGAGATCCCTTTGTCCTTGATCTTCAACTAAAGACTTTATTTTTCTTCTGTGGGAATCTCACTCTTCTCTTTCCCTCTGTCTCTTTGTACCAAATGTGAGGGCTCAGTACTGAAACCCACTTGGTGAGATACCCCTACAGAACACTGCTTTCCAGATGCATAGAAATCTGATTCACAACAGAGCCATGGATTTTCTTCCATGTGTCTGAAATTCTTTTTTCAGTCTCTTCCTGAGTCTTATTCTCTCTTCTGCTTCTGGTAGAGAGTTGAATTCCCACTGGCAACAACCCCTGCCTGCTGGGCAACACTTGTGTGGAATGGAGGGAGAATAAACAAGGAAAAGAGGGAGGAGGAGGTGGTGGAGAAAGATGGAAAGAGAGTCTGAAAATAAACTTTGCAAAATGGTCAATATTTACAATCCTCAAAGTGGTTGATTAGAATTATTTCACAGCCACAGCAAGATAAAGAAACACCCCCACAGCTCAGCACACGTTCTGCATTGCAAAACATGTATTTTTAATATTGATCCATAAAATACAACACTGTCACATTGATTTTCACAGGATCTGGGAGAACAAGTGTGATAAGCCAAAGGCTCTCAGAGCTTTATCAGCTCAAAGGACATGACTTATTTTGTTCTGGCTTGACTTCTTTCATAGCTGCCCTTTTCTTCTTGCCTGGTGTTTTTCCCTTTCAGAGAGGATCACTTTTTATCAGCTAGTTTTAAAGTCCTATAAATAACCTTGAAGATGAACCAAAAAGATCCATAGAATTAATTTCTCTTTAGTTATCATAAGTCAAAATAGATGTGTCTTAGTGACAAAAAAGAGAGGGAGAATGAATCATAGGTGTGAATAAGAAGAGGAAAATCAGACAACCATTCTTTCTACTCAAGAACTATGTGACTCTAGATTTCAGTAAACAGAGTATACCACACCAACATCATATGACCTCTGCTCTGTCTGTGTTTAGCCAATCAGCTCAATAATAAGATTGGTTTCACAGTTTCCTTCTAATGCAAAACTACCAAGAAACTGAAAGGACTAATTTTGCACAAATCTATAATGGAAATAAAATCTCTGCTTTATCAATTGACTAGTTCTTTCAGCATGTGTAACCTTTTTTGAGTATCAATTTCTGCATCTGGAAAATGGGGATAATGATAATTATAGAATCCATTTCATGAAGATATTGTGAAGAAAGTACTTTGGAAACTCTAAAGTACTACAGAAATGTGTTATTGTAAATATAATGTTATTGTTGTGTAGAACAGCCATCAATCCATCAATTAACAAGTCTTTAGCAAGCTCTGTGTATGTGTGCTATGCTGTCTCCTGAGATACAGAGGCATGAGTGAACCTAACTGCAATTTCCTTTCATTGTTCCTACATGTCACTGGGGACAGGAAGAATAAACCTAACACCATTTCCAAATGACAGCCTTTCAAATCCTTCAAGATAGCTATCATAGCCACCTCCATTCCTACCTCCACATACATACAAGGTTGCTTTTTTTTTTCCTTCAGGCTCAATATCTATTGTTCTTTAAAAAAAAACAAAAACCTCTCATATTGCCTGATCTGATTATTCTTGCCTTTGCTGATCCTCAGTAGATGAAGACTGGGTAAGTAAGGATATGCTTGGGCTTAATGGGTGATTAACAAATTGAAGTCTCTATGCCCAAAGGGTCATCAAACTGCATACCTTGGATCCAGCAGTGTTTCTATTGGGTCTGTATTCCAAGGAGATCATAAAAAAGGGAAAAGGATTCACATGTGCAAAAATGTTTGTAGCAACTCTTTTGTAGTGGCAAGAAACTGGAAACTGAGTGGATGCCCATCAGTTGGAGAATGGCTGAATAAGTCATGGTATATGAATGTTATGGCATATTACTGTTTTATAAGAAATGATCAACAGGAAGAGTTCAGAAATGCCTAGAGAGATGTAGTACTTTAGAGTTTCCAAAGTACTTTCTTCACAATATCTTCATGAAATGGATTCTATAATTATCATTATCCCCATTTTCCAGATGCAGAAATTGATACTCAAAAAAGGTTACACATGCTGAAAGAACTAGTCAATTGATAAAGCAGAGATTTTATTTCCATTATAGATTTGTGCAAAATTAGTCCTTTCAGTTTCTTGGTAGTTTTGCATTAGAAGGAAACTGTGAAACCAATCTTATTATTGAGCTGATTGGCTAAGAGATTTACATGAATTGATGCTGAATGAAGTGAGTAGAACCAAAAGAACATTTTATACAGCAACAAGAAGATTATATGACGATCAGTTCTGATAGACTGATTCTTTTCAACAGTGAAATAATTCAGAGCAGTTCCAATGGTCTTGTGATGAAGAGACCAACCTGTACCCAGAGAGAGGACTGTGGGGACTGAGTGTGGGTCACAACAGAGCATTTTCACTTTTTTGTTGTTTGATTTTTTTTTGTTCATTTTTTTTTCCATTTTTGATCTGATTTTTCCTGTACAGCATGATAATTGTGGAAATGTATATTAAAAAATTGTACACGTTTAACACGTCACTCTCCCTTATGAAACCTTGTATTCCAAATTTTTCTTCCTCCCTTCTCTTATCCCCTCTTCTAAACAGCAAGTAATCCAATATGTATTAAACATGTACAATTTTTATATACATTTCCACAATGATGCATTTTGCATGTATTTTGAAAATAAAAAGCTATGATTTTTTAAAAATACAAGTCTCAAATTAGGACAGCAGGAACTTGAATGCCATATTAGTCCTAGAAATAGAGTGGTAACACAGTCCAAAGATCAGAACCAAAGCTGCTGATCACAGAGATACCAGATATCAAAAAATATCAAAAGATTATACACAGAAAACAACATGGAGAACGGAACAAGCTATTTAATTCAAAGCTTCTCAAACTGTGGGTTGAAACCCTATATGGAATTGTATAACTGAATATAGAAGGTCGCAAAAATTTGGCAGCAGTAAAAGCTATTAAATATTTCATCAAATTTAATTCTTTATGTAAAAATAAACAAGCACATCCATCTCATGCAAATTTGCTTTCATTTTAATAAATGATAAATATATATATATATCAAAGCATTGTTTTAAACTAAATTTCTTTATGATTTATTATCAGTAAATGTTAGATTTGTATACCATTTTATATACCCATATACCTAGGGTTGCATAAAAATTTTCTTGGGTAAAAAAAATCACAAGTTGAAAAAGTTTAAGAAACCCTGATTTAAATCAATGTTATTGACACAAAGCCAGTTCTCATCGATTTATAGTAGTTAGCTATCTTTCCCTACCTCCACCTTCTATCCCTCACAAAGCTTAGACCAAACGGGCTTTGAAAAACAAGTATAAATTCTGTATCTTGGGAACTTCTAATCTTCCCATTTAGATATCTCCCTTGAAGCCTTTACTGATTTCTCTAGCAACTGTGTCCCAGCCACAAATTACTTTTTATTTGCTTTGTTTATGATTATATATGTACAAGCTTTGTGTTAGTATGTAAGATCAGGGAAGGGACTAGTTTTATTTTTGGTTTTATATCTTAGAGGTCCAAGGTAAGGCCATGCAAACAGTAAACACTTATTCATTGATTGATTGGATTAAATAGGGAATGGCTCTTATATCTAGCATGCTTTCCTGGTTAACCTATGGGTTCTCTGTTCTATGAAAGAGCTTGTTAATAACTATATTTGCATGATTCATCTTTACCTTCAACTCAATACATTTTCTATTTTAAGGAGTCCTCTGCTCATTTGATCTCTGGACATCTAACAACAACAATGACAATGATAATAGTAGCAATGGTAATAATAATAGCTAACATTTATATAGTGTTTGCTAAGCATTTTACAATTATTATCTCATTTGTTCCTAAAGTGAGTGCATCCCCATTGGAGTGTTTTCACTTTTAAATAAAAAGTGATTATCATTATTTTGGACAGAGAAAGTCCAGTGGAATTGATAAAGAATTTAGCCATCCAGTGCTAAGTATTTAATATAAGTTAAGTAGTATATTCGAACCTCATCATTTCAAGCCCTTTAAAAGGCCATTCCTTTCGTGAATTTCTCTTTGTATTTTTTCTCTACTTCCCTATGTATCTATCATGATCTCTTTTGCCTTATAGTTGCTTGTATATCTTTGTCTCTCAGCATTTAGCACAGGTTTTCTTTATGAGGCTCTCGCTCAACGTTTGCTGAATGAATGTTGTCTACTGAATAGTAATGAGAAAGACCCCCTAAACTAAATAGAAAGAACAACAGACCTGAACATAGAAGAGACAGAAGTTCAAATCCCATAAATGTCATTGGCCTTCTCTGATTCTCACTTTCAATCCATGTAAAAAGAGCCTAATTTGACCCACAGTGCCTACCTTACAGGGTTGTTGTGATGATCAAATGAGACAATATGCATATAAAATGATTCTTGCTCCTTAGGGGCAGCTAGTTCACACAGTGCATAGGGTTCTGGACTTGGGAACAAGGAGTCTTAAGTGCAGACCCAATTTCAGATGCTTACTAATTCTGTTACTCTAGCTAAGTTACTTAACCTTTGCTGCCTCAACTTCCTCATGAGCATAATAATAGGTACTACATTAGCAGGGTTATTGTGAAGACAAAATGAAAAAAAAAATGGGTTTTGATAAAGTAAAAAGCTGTATAAATTTCATAATTAAGGATGACTAAGGAGAGATACGTCACTCAATCTCAGTGTCTTGGGTAATTTTTCTAAGACAATAAGTTGCAGATGAGTTGCTGCCCCACTAAAATCCTAGCTTCATAACTTTGGGTCATGATCCCACATGGGGGTTACATAAGTGAATGTGAAGATCATGTAATTATGACTTCTTATCAGTAAATATTTTATTGATATACCTATTTTATATATCTACATACTCAGGATAGGATAAAAATTTCTCTAGTACAAAGGGGTGGCAAGTGGAAAAAGTTTGAGAAACCCTGCTCTATACCATTTTTTACTTCCCCCAATCTAATGCTATCAAAAATAGGGAACAAAATTTAAAAAATGTTAATGGTAAATTGTTAAGAATGAGTGGCATATTTAAATAAATTTAATTTTAAATACTGGCATATTTGAATGCAATATGGCATATTCAAATGCAATGTTTAAATATTAGCATATTTAAATGCACATTTCAATATGGTTAGAAAGATTTTAAGTAAAGTATGGCTCATGGTTCTCATTTTGGGCCTTTCAGGCAGTAAGCAGAAGTGTCTTTGGAAGGAGAGTATTATTGATCCATTTTCTGGATGAAAACGCTCAAAATCAGAGCTGTCAAGGGGTTTGCACACAGTGTGCAGCAATAAGCAGTAGAGAGGAAGGACACAATCCAAAATGTTCTGGCTCTAAGCACATTGTTTGTCAGCTACAACAGGCTACAACATGTTTTCAGACATGGCAGCCTTAAAAAGTGGCCGATGACCAGCTAATGTTGACCTATCAAAAGAGAAGAGCAAGTGAGCAAGAAAAGTCTCCCTCCTGTAACATGCACTGGTTAGAATCAAGAGCCTTAGGGTCCCTGAAACATACAACAAGGTTGGCTCTCTGCTGCCCGATAAAAAACAAAGGCTGTATGTAGACAGAGAGATGTTATATTTGCAGACACATCTGTCCTAAATGAGGCACCTTGTCATCTTCAGAACATAAGCTGTCAGAGCAAGAGTCATCATCCGTTAAAATGAAGGGAATAAAAAGACCCCCTTCCCCCTCACCAACCATATCTAAGCTAAAAAAAATCCTTAGACAAAGAATAAATCATCCACTAGGGAGAGTGCATTCAGTGATGGAAACACAAGGGAAGTGCCATCAATGAAGCCATATGGTAGAATAGAAAGAGCACTGAGGTTAAAGTTGTACCCGAATGTCAGCCCTGACTTTGTACTAGCCAAGCGGGTAAGGCTGGGCAAGTTATTTCGCAGAATCAGAGTTTTCCTGAGAAAAAAATAATACTTGTACAGGAGGTAAGGTATGCGCTGAGCTTTGAAAGCAAGTGGGTGGAAGTCTGAATAACCAGAGGGGCTTGTGGCCCTCCTCTCTCTAACCTGCTTCCTGTTATACACTGCTGATGTGCTTAAGGCTTAAACAGTACCCTGTTCTAGTTAGAATTGGCTGCTGAAACTCTGCAGCAAGTTTGTTGATATAAAAGTTATAATTCTGTCTTCCTCAGCTGAGTAGGTTTTTTAAGGTCATTTTTAGATTTTTTTTTTTTTTTTACTACTGGTCCATATTCCCTGCTCCGTGTTGACCCACAATGTAGCAGCTGTCCTAGCAGACCCTTTGTCTGAAAACCAATGTAACCAAATCTCCCATGGGCTCTATGTCTTCTATCAGATGGTACAACCCAACAAGTGTCCAAATCATACTAGACCCTAAAGTAATGAAGGCAAGGGAAGCCCACATGAAAATTTATCCCTAAATAAACTGTTATTCATTGGCCCATGTCCTGCTATGATGCATCTAGCTATATCAACAAAGCATTCAAATTCATCTTAGTGTTGTGGCCTGCTATTCATCCGAATTCTGATTTAAATTTGCATGACAATTTTTTTTTCTTTTTTTATTATAGCTTTTTATATACAAAACACATGCATGGGTAATTTTTCAACAGTGACCTTGCAAAAACTTCTGTTAGAACTTTTTCCCCCCTTCCCTCCACCCTCTCCCCTAGATAGCAGATAGTCCCATACATGTTAAATATGTTAAAGTATATGTTAAATACAATATATGCATACATATTTATACAGTTATCTTGCTGTACAAAAAAGATCGGATTTAGAAAGAAGGTAAAAATAATCTGAGAAGAAAAAACAAAAATGCAAGCAAAAAATAACAGAAAGAGTGGAAATGCTATGTTGTGGTCCATACTCATTTCCCAGTGTTCGTTCTCTGAGTGTAGCTGGTTCTGTTCACTACAGATCAATTGAAACTGATTTGGATCCTCTCATTGTTGAAGAGGGCCATGTCCATGAGAATTGATCATCATATAGTATTGTTTGTTGAAGTATATAATGATCTCCTGGTTCTGCTTATTTCACTCAGCATCAGTTTGCATGACAAATCTAAACATGCAATGGGCTCATTTAGGAGGTGGTATATAGATTTTTCTCTGTAGATTTTTCAATTAAAGGCTTTATGGGCACTTGTTTAAAAGGCTATAAAGGAGATTTCTGTTCATTTACAATTTACTTAAAAAGTTCCCTGTAGTCCCTTCCAATTCTAAAATTCTCTGTAATTGCTACAAGATGGTACCTACCTTACCTTGAGCCTACTCTACCTTCTATCATGGCTCCTAGTTCAACCATAATCTCTCTTACATATGAGTCATTAAAATACTTGAAGGTAACTACCTTCAGATGAATCATCCCTGGTTCATTCTGAGTATGACCTTGAAGAGATAGAGTATTCTGATTATCTTTTTTCTGAATACTCTTTAGCTAATAAACATTCTTCTATTCTATACAGCTATGGTATCCCTGAAGATGATTACATCATCAGTCAATAAATATTTATTAAGCACTTCCTATGGAGGCACTGTGCAAATCACTTCACAAATATGACCTTATTTGATGCTCACAATAGTCCTGGAAAGTAAATGCTATTATTTTTCCTTTTTTACAGATAAGGAAACTGAGGATAATAAAGCTTGAGTGATAATAAAGCTTGAGTGATTTTCCCAGGACTACAAAACCATTAAGTATCTAAAAGTAGATTTTGAAATCAGGTCTTTCTGACTCCAGATCAAGCAGTCCATCTACTTCACTACCTGGTTGTCATCCAATATACTAATTATATGCTCCAGTTTTGAGTCATTTGCAAGTTTGATCTACATAACATCAATTTCATTCAAAGTACGGATAGAAAATGTTAAAAAAAAAAAAAAAAGACCTATAACACATCTCTGAGGCATTCAAGTGGAAACCTCCAATGAGATTCATATTGAACCATTACTGACTACTCTTGGTTCCTATAATTAGAATAATTCGTAATCTGCCCATCTAGCCCACATACCTCTTACCACAAGGCTATGGCAAAAAATGCCTTACGGAAATCTCACTAAACTCAATCTACAGCAATCCCCTAATCAACTAGTCAAATAATCCTATCAAAAAGGAAATGAGGTTTGATTGCCATAACCAGCTTATGATGAATTTTTCTTGCCTCTTCATTATCCTTTCACTCCCTTTTCTTGATGTTCACAAACCATCCATTTTAACAGTATGTTCTAGAAGTTGGCTAGGAATCTAGGTCAAACTCACTGACTTATATTGAAATTGTACTCTTCCCCCTCCACCTCTGTTTTTTTTTTTTAATTCACAGGCAGTGAGAAAAAGGATACAATATCTTTTCTCATTTGCTGGCTCCTACCTGCCCTTAACTTTTGTCTTCCAAAAACTGTTTTTAAAAGTGCAAAAGCAATTCTTTGTTATAAGAATGAAGAAGGTAAAGGACATGGGAAGAAATCTAAGAAATTGTAAAAATAAAAGATATTGATAAAAGACTACTTTAAAAAACAAGCAGCATAGAAAACCCATGACTAACTTTTAGCCTCCATTCATAGAAGGACACTTTCCAGGTTGTACCTTTTTCTTCACACCTAGACCCCACATATCCAATACTTAATCTTGGCCTCGTCACCAAATGAATTTTGGTTCTTTTGCCTGGAGCCTTTATTTGTAAATAGCTTGTGCTTACTCTTCCATTCAGTAGTTCAGATATATACACTTATACCTCCCACATCACAGGAGTTAGGGACATAGGTAACCCCATAATTGGGGGAAAACAGCATGAAATTTTTTCATCCCAGAGAAGTCTAAATTTTTTCTTTTTCTTTTATGACGTAAAATTATTGTAACATTTGAGTCAAGTATTTTTCTGTGTCATCTACAGCTTCTACAAAACTGCCCCCAAATTTCCATTTAATTTCATATTCTCACCTGCAATATATTGAAACTATGATGGGAAAAGTCAAAATGTAGAAGGGATAATTATAAACAGACAGAGTAGATAGATAATGATAGACAGATGGATAGATATCTCAAGAGAGAAGCTACTGTATGAAGTAGTAAGTGCTGACAATAAAAAGACAAAAAAAAAATTGCCCTTCAACTTACCCCTCTCTAGTAAGAAGGACATAGAATATACACAAATAAGACTGATACAAGGTATAATGTAATAAGAAAAAAGAAGACTCTAGATAAAGAACTATATGAAAAATGAGCAGGGAAAGTTCATATTTTGAACTGGTTGTCCCCCACACCTGCTCTCTCCTTATCTCTGCCTCCCACCTTCCCTAGATTCCTTCAAGTCTCAGTTAAAGACCTTTCTTCTGCAAGAAGCCCTTCTCTATTTCGTCTCGGTGGTTTTTTTGGGAGATAACTTCCCAATTATCTTGTATATATTTTGTGTTGTACATAGTTGTTTGAATAGCATCTTCTCTGTAGAGGGCTGAAACTCTTGAGTCGTTGCACTAAGGTCAGTTCAAGCATTTAGGGCTAATTACCAACTGGACAATACTCTATGGGCATGTGCTTGGGGAATGGCCCTGCCCACTCTTCTGTGCTGGCTCAATAACTGGTGTATACAGAGAATTGTAAGAGGGACTAGGGGGTGGAGTAAGACTAGCCAGAGTCACTTTGGCGGTGGACGAGGAAGAAGGAAGTTGCGAGATCCTGCTTCCATCCCCTTCACTTCTACCCCTAAAGACCAAGAATAAAGACTAAGGGTTTTTGCTTATCCTGACTTAGGCTAATTCTAAGGTATCCTGTGTACTAACGCGGTTGTCACACTTCTCCATTAGTTTGACAAGAACTATCTTAATCAATTTCAATTCACAAACTGATTTTCAGTTCCAAGCTGTCAGATCAGGAAAGACATTAGGGAAGATGTGCTACTTGAGCAAGAAGGTAAAGGGGAAAAGGAAAGATTTCAAAAAGTAGAGATACAGAAGGAATGTATTCAGCCTGGACAAATACTTCGAAGAGAACAAGAGGAAAGAGGAGAATGGCTAAAACTCTATTCTAGATGAAATAGACAGTGTTGGAACAGAAGCAGGTAGAATGAGGCTGAAAAGAGAAGCTGGAGAGAGATTACAGAGGAGACTTTCAAATTCTAGGGTTCTAGTTAACAAGCTGCCTTAGTTTAAAAAATTATAAATCTCATACAAAACTAAAAGTACAAACCCAATTAAACAAAGTTTTAAAAGAAATTTTAAAATTGGTTTCATAATGGACCTTCCCTCTTCTTTATTTCTTCCAGGCATTTTATAATCTACCCGTGTTTAGTTGAATTGTTTTTTCTTGGAATGGGCAGCTGGATGGCACAATGGATAGAGCTCTGAGATTCAAATTCCTCAGTTCAAATTTGGATGTGTGACTCTGGGCATGTCACTTAATCCTATTTGTCTCAGTTTCTTCAATTGTAAAGTGAGTTAGAAAGGAAAGGGCAAACCACTCCAAGGGTCTTTACCAAGAAAACTCCAAATGGAGTCATAAAAAGTCAGACGCAAGTTAGACTGGTGGAAGGCAGGCCGTTATTCTTTAAATGTTGCCAAAATTTATTTAATATTCAACATGCATTGAGTACCTACATATATCTTGTGATGGGTTTTGAGGAAGAGAAAAGCATAATAAAATAATAGTAATAATAATAAAACCTGTATTATAAAGTACTTTAATGTTTCAAAGCACATTATGAATATTATCTCATTTTAACCTTACACCAATTCTTGCAGAGATGCTATTATTATTTCCATATTACAGATGAAAAAATTTAGAGCTGAGAGAGAATCATTCAGCTAGTATCTGAGATTAAATTTGAATTCAGATCTTTCTTACTCCAGATTAAGTTCTCTATATACCATGTTATTTAGCTATATAAATAAGATATCTCTAAAACAAATGTATTTCTCTAAGCCTGGATAATTTCCTTAGTAAAGTCCTTGGAACATAGCAGGTGCTTAATAGATGCTAATTGACTTTACCTATTATGGCTTTACTTCCATGAAGCTTTCTGTGATTGGCAGTCCTTGTACCATATCAGAGATTTTTTTTAATTGTTTACCATTTGCTAATGCACTTATGATATAATAGTATTATAGCTGTTCATGGTAATATCACACAAATACATACACATACAATTGTAGGTTTCTTGAAGACAGTGTTCAGTTCTGAACTATATGTCATAATCACTAGGTCTAATATATTTCTACCTGCTGTTTAAATTTAATTGTCTATAATTGAACAGGTATAATTAAAAACCTGAACTACATATCTAAACTATGTATTTTTCCCAGTTCCTATGATGGCACTATGCATATCTATCAGTCATTCATTATGAATACTTGTTGAATTGAATAAAACATGAACAAAAGAAAAAATATATTATATACATACATATAAACATACATATAAACATATATGCATGTATATGGTAAATATGTATGAGAAGAGAAGAGATCATTTCAAATTTGATCCATCTAAGAACAAAGAATTGAATCTCTAGTTTTTCCAATAAGACACTAGTCAAATTACTCAATTCTTTAGCTAAGTTTTTTTCATCTACAAAATGGGGTAAAAATACCTGCTCCAAAGAACTCTTTTTAAGAAAAGCAATTTTTAAACCTTAAAATATTTTGCTATTGATATTATTATTAAAATTAGTTGCAAAGGCCACTGAGAATAATAAATGTGCCAGCTTAAATTGAATTTTTTTTGAGGTTAGCACATAACCTGAAATGATAGCAATTTGTAAATTCAAGTAAGATCAGATCTCCATCATGTTGGCAAAGAGAAGAACCTTTAAAAGAGAGGGAAAAAAGGAAAGATTCTATTGTAATCCCACTAATGCATCTCCAGGAGGGTTGATATCTGCTGAAGAACACTTCCCATTAAGGAAATCAATTTACTATTCGACTTTTCTTCCTGTGGTGCATATTGAAGTGGGATTTGACAATGATGGAAAACAGATTTGTGTTAAATACTGCCAATAATGCCTCTGTAGCTCAAGGTTACAGCTTTATGTGAGCAGTAGTCAATTGTAATCCAGTGCCTCCCAAATAGTGAGCCTTTCATCCATCAACCAGAGGTATGAAGTTTGAAATGAACCATCGGGTCTGTGCCTAAAGAGTGTCTGGAGATTATTTTTCTGATAGCATTGCTGTATGAGACTAGCTCGACTGAATGGAAAGCTCAGAGGCAGGGCTGGGTATACACACACACACACATACACATACACAATGATATAACCCTGCTTTTTCAGTAGTTGTGTGACTACTGTAGGGACATCAGTTCATTCAGATATGAGCTTATCTGAGCTGTCTCATTTATAAAATAGGGATCCGCCAACATCATGAAACTATAAGGATGATTAAATAAGAAAATATAAAGTGTTTTATAAACCTTAAAATGCTATATTAAAGTGTTATATTATTATTATTTTACTCTTAAAGATGGATTGTCTGACAAGTATTTTTTTTGTTTTCCTCCTTAGAGAAGTAGAAAGATCCAATAATATATTTTTGATTCAATATATTGAATAATACATCCAATAAATAACACTGATAATGGCTCAAAAGCCAATTGTTAAACTGTCAAACTTTCAGTGTGAGCATTTACATCTCAGGATTCAGCAAATGCCACAAATCAGGGCTTGTTTTCTTACCTTGTTGATTGTCTAGTATTAAGAAAGTAATAGAGAAAATGTTAATAATACATATTAAATTCAAGAGTGGGTTATATGGATCTTTTTTTTTCCTTTTGGAGATCTTGTTGTTAAACATTTACCAGAGCACTCTTGAATATATCCTGGAGTTAGAGCTACAGATACATATCTTCAGAGCCAGTGGCTAATATCATTTGTTCATCAAACCCTTTCTTGATGATCTAATCTTATGGAAATTGGTTCCAAACACATGTCCAAGTTGTTACAAGGAAGTGAGCATCTGGTCTTTTTTTTATAATTCCCTTTTCCCTCTCCCTGCACCCAACTTCATTTCCCTTTCACTTTTCAGAGCAGCAGAAATCCTAGTTTCCTAGTTACAGAATCTCAGATCAGAGTTAGAAATTGCCTTGATTTGCAGAACACAATAATGGTAACTCTTGTTATTAGATACTATTACATAATTATATATGATTACATAGTAATTTATATATGCATGTTAGTAATGGTTTAGTATTAGCATTGTCATTATACAATTAGTGGAAATATTAGCAATTAGTATAATAGTAATTAATATAGAGACACTTATGAGAGCATTGAGTTAAAGGGCTTTACTCAGAAACATTTTCAAGAATAACAGAAGAATCACAAAGTTATAGATATATATAGATATAGGAGTATATCTACCTAAAGATGGTGTCTGTAATATATATATATATATATATATAACCCAACCAAGATTTGAACCTGAATTTCTCTTGACTCGTAGTCCAGTGCTCTCTACTGAACCACAGTTCCCCTAGTCTGAGTTAGAAAGAATTTCTGAACATATATTGTGATGTAGTAAGAAGAGTAGAAAATATGGAATGGGAAGACCTGCATTTCAATTCTGGCTATGTGTTTTACCATGTTTTCAATCTTGTAAGTTACTTAATTTCCGTGATTTGTGTAAAGTCGCACAGATTCTTTGCTCGAGAAATAAGATTAGAACTCAAGTCTTCCTGGTTCCTGCCATATTAGTTACTGTCACTTTTAAAAATGAGGTTGGAGCACATGTGCAAAAATTTTTGTAATACTTTTTGTAATGGCCAGGAACTGGAAACTGAGTGGATGCCCCTCAGTTAGAGAACTGCTGAATAAGGTAGGGTATATGAAGGTTATGGAATATTATTGTTCTGTAAGAAATGACCAGCAGGATGAATACAGAGAGGCTTGGAGAGACTTAAATGAACTGATGTTAAGTGAAGTGAGTACAAGAGAACATTGTACATAATGAGCCAATGGTGTTGGCTCTTTACAACAAAGAACTGATTCAAGCCAATTTCAATAGACTTGTGATGGAAAGAGCTATCTGCATTCAGAGAGATTGAGTATGGATCACAATATAGAATTTTCACCTTTTTGTTGTTTTTTGTTTGATTTTTTTCTTTCTCATTTTTTCCTTTTTGATCTGATTTTTCTTGTGCATCATGATAAATGTGGAAATATGAATAGAAGAATTGCACATCTTTAACCTACTTGCTGTCTAGGGAGAAGGGTGGGGAAAGGGAATATGAGGTTTTACAAGGATGTATGTTGAAAACTATCTCTGTGTGTATTTTGAAAATAAAAAGCTATTATTAAAAAAAATGAGGGTGGGGAAAGGATGACTGTAATATCTACCTTTCAGGTTTTAGTGCAGTTCAATGAGCTAAATATATAATGTATGTTTCATCTCCTTAATAGGGCCAGTAGAACTAGACAGCAGATGATGACTTTGGTTCTACTTTGGATATACTTCCTCCCTTGTCTCTTTTACATACTCACAAGAAGAAAAAGTTCTTTCAGTTTAAAAACACAGTAAGTTCCTACTCTGCCTGTTATTCCTTCTCCTGAACACCACCACTCTCTGCCCCTCCACACCTATAATAGAACACTGGATTTTTCTGCCCTGATGAAAATTAGTATTAATGGTAATAGCATTGGAAGGACAAGCTAGAATTAGAAGTTTATGTCTTTATTTGAAAATGGAACTGAGTCGACAGATTGAATCTAGAACAGCTGTTCTTTGACTGTCACATCAGCCCCAGTCTCATTGAAGGAAAGCAACTAAGAGTGATTTGGGACTTAGATGGGAGACTACAGTGGAGGTAATATACCTCTATTCTCATACACTTTTTAAAATCAAGCTAGGTTAGCATCTAGGACTTTTGTCTATAGGTTGCATTTTTTTTTTTGGTAATGCACACTTTTTACACAGTTTCAATCAAGAGTAAATTACCCTCATGGTTGTTTTCCTAAGCAATGAGATTAAGTCATATGGTATACTGGAAAGGATACTACAATTGGAGGTAGAAGACATGCTTTTGAAACTCAACTCTCAGTTCTTTTTTTTTTTTTTTTTTAATAAATTTTATTTTATTTAATAATAACTTCGCACTGACAGAATCCATGCCAGGATAATTTCTACACGACATTATCCCTTGCAATCACTTACGTGAAACTCAACTCTCACATTTAATGAGATATGTGACTATGGGCGAAACACCTTCCTAAGCCTTAAATGGCTTAGCTATAAAATAAGGGGTGATATTACTCGGAGTAACTAGCTTACAGAATTGTTCTGATAATAAAATTGTTTTGTAAACCTTAAAGGGTCATATAAATGTGAGTAATTAATTGTAAATGACTAGTACAGAAAATAATGGGGGAGGGGAGGAATGGAATAGCTTGTTATCACTAAATATCCCCAGAGCTTTTTCCAGATTTAAATCAATAATCCTGCATCCTGCATAGCACATAGTAGGAGGCTGATAAATGTATATTAACTGATTGATGGGAAATATTTTAGAGCCTCAAATCATGGATATGTAAAGTTTTAGAGTTAAGAGCAACCTTGGAGTATGTCCAGTGTCAACTCATATTAGAAAGCTTCATTTCTATCCTTGATAATTGATTTTCTAACCTCTGTTTGAATATTTCCAATGTCAAAGAGCTCACTATCTGTGACTATTCTTTGTTCTCAAGATTCATATAGAATAGGAGAGCGCATAAGACATGGATGCAAATAATTACCATAAGGCAGAATTAACTGGATGTCCTAATATAGGTACAAGCTAAATGACAAAAGAGTACAAAAGTAGGAATTATCTTTTCCAGCTAGTGGGATCAGCGAAAGTTTCATGGAGTAGGTGATTCTTGAGCAAAGACTTGAAGGATGGGCAAAATGTAAATAGGTGAGGGTGAGCTATTCCAAATGAGCATGAGTATGAGCAAAAGTATAGAGGTGGGAAATAACAGGATATGTTCATAGACCTATTCAATAGTGAAACATAAGGCTAGAAAAATATATTGAGGCTTGAATAGAAAGATAAGAAACTGGGACATCATTGGTCAAACAAAGGAATCAAAGAAAGCTTCTAAATAAAGTCATCCTGTGTTCAAAGAATCCACACACATCCATATAATTTCTGTATAGTTTCTATATGCACAGGACTCCCCTACTGGTATCTTTCTTTGTTCTTCTCTATGGTGTAAAGTTATGGCTTCTCATGTTTATATTTCCCAAATCCACCAGACTAACACAAGCTGTATCACAGACATCTCTGTACAACAGGACTTGCAAAAATTAGATGGCATAAATCTGCCATAACCCTCTCTGCCTTCATTCTCCATTAACCCACTCTCCTAGAATTGAATTGCCAACACCATAAACTACCATAAAGGCATTCTGAGCTTGGAAAGACTGGCCCCATGTTCCTCCAAGCTTCTTTTTTTTCACCTTATGGGCTATTAACCAAGTCACATATCCATCTGAAATCTAACAACTACTTTAGACAAGAAGTAATGGAGGAAAAAAATGTCAAAAAGCAATCCAATTCCATTCTGCAAATATTTATTGAGTTATACATTATGTGATCATAGGACATCAGAGCTTGAAATGACCTTAGAACCCAGAACATAGACTATTAGAAATGAAAAGGGCATTAGAAGAGGCAGTTGAATATAGTAGAGTGAGCATACACCTTGGAGGGAGGAAACCTGGATCTGACAACTGCTAGCTGTGAATATAAGCAGTTAGATGCTTTAATGGATAGAGTACTAGGCCTGACATCACATGGACACATCTTCCTAGGTTCAAATCTAGGCTCAGATACTTCCTAGCCATGTGACCCTAAGCAAGTCATTTATCCCTATTTGCCTCAGTTTCCTCATCTGTAAAATGAGCTGAAAAAGGAAATGACAAACAATTCTAATATCTTTGCCACAAAAATCCCAAATAAAGTCCTGAAGAGTCAGACATAAACAACAAAATCTGTGCTCCTAAATATCAGTTTTTTTCTCCAAAATGAGGATAATAATACTTGTTCAATCTATTTCACAGAGTTGTTTTAGAAAAAGTTCCTTGCAAACACTACACAAGTTATCACTACATGGGGACTTTAGACCAGTAGTGTCAAATTCAAATAGGAAAGTGATTACCAATTCATATGTAAGGATCCCTACAGGCACATATTGACTTAGGAAACCACAAATTAGCATCATCTATGTTTCATTGTATTTCTATTTATTTTATTAAATATTTTCCAATTAAATCTCACCTAGTTCAGGCTCTAAGCCTGATATCTATGCTTTAGAACATAAGATGTCAGATTCAGAAAGGACCTGAAAGATCATTTTATCCAATCTCCTCATTTTAAAGAGGACAGGGCCAAAGTCCATAGATGAACAGCAGCTGAATCAAGATCATACATTAAGTGAGCAATGCAGCTGGCACTAGAACCCAAGGGTCCTAACTGCAGTTGATTTAAAGCTCATAAACTATCTTGAGCCTACCTTTCCCACCCTTTCTTGAACATTGCTCTCTGGCTGGCCCCATCACCCTGCTCACTATTCTCTTTCATAGTATTTCACTCCGTAGGCTAAGAAAGTACTCATCTTCTACTTTGCCTCTTTTAGAGTCATAGGCTTCCTTCAAGGTTCAACTCAATTCTATCTCCTACACAAAGCCTAATCTGACCCTTTCTCTTCCTTATTCCCCAGTTGCCCTCCATGTCTGCAGGAAATTAATTTTGTATATTTTTATATTCATTTATCTGTGCTCTTATTTCCTCCCTCTCCATCCTACCTGCCCCCAAGAGAATTTCAGACTGTCATCTCCTTAAATGCAGGTACTAATTTGTTTTGTCTTTTTGTACCCAGGGCCTGACAGAGTACCTGGTACCTATGCACAAGGCATCCCCAAGTCTTTGTGTGTGTTTACGCTATTAAATCCTTATTGGACATGCTTTTTCTTGAATTAATTCTCTTCCCATTGCATCGTGCTTCTTTTTAAGTTTTGATCTGTAAGTCCCATGGCTAGGAGGAATTAGCAGAGTGTCCTAAATTTTAGCTACTTCTTTATAAAGATCTGATTATTGGTGATTTTCATCCAGGATCAAAAATAGTAAGGAACAAGTCAATCCCTTTCATTAAAATAGCAGCTAATAATAGCTAGCATTCACTTAGACTTTAAATATGCAACCAAGGCCATCTCCAGTTGTCCTGATCTATATCTGGCCACTGGACCTAAAGGGCTTTCGAGGGGAAAGTGAGGCAGGTGACTTTGCACAGCCTTCCATCACTTAAATCCAATTTATTTGAAGGTCATGGCATTACCTCCCTGATGTCATGGTCCTCTGATCCTCACAACTATTTCAGAGGTAAGTACTATTATTATCCCCATTTTACAGATAAGGAAACTACAATGCAAAGAAGTAGCCCTAGGTCATACAGCTAGAAAGTATCTGAAGAGGTATTCAGAGTCAGAGCTTCCAGATTCCAAGCCCCAAGTTTTAATCACTGTCCCAGCTAGCTGGGAACATACAAATCTTCCACTAAATGTGCCTCATCTCCTATCACTAAGGTGCCATCATCCACTCTCTCCTTCACCCCTGTCCCATGTGATGAAGTAGCTTATCCTTTCCAAGGCTAACCCTCCTACTTGGTTCTAACATTCCCATTCCATCTGTCTCCTACAACAATTGTCCCCTCTGCCATCCCCACTCTTTCGCTTATTTTCAATCTCTCCCTCTCTACTGGCTCATCTACAAACATGCCCATCTCTCCCCTCTCCCCACTTGGTCCTTCCATCCCCACTAAGGATTATCCTAGATTTCTTATGTCCTTTGTAGCTAAACTCCTTGAGAAAGTTGCCTAAACTAGGTATCTGTACATTCTCCCCTTCTCACTCTCTTCTTAACCCCTTACACAAAACTCATCATTCCACCAAAACTGCTCTCTCCAAAATTACTAATGATCTCTTTGCTGCCAAATCCAATGGCTTTTCTCTATCCTCATTTTCCTTGACATCTCTGCAGCCTATGACATTGGTGATCACTTTCTCCTCTTTAAGACTCTCTCTTCACTCTAGGTTTTTTGGGACACTGTCATTCCTGGTTTTCTTCCTACCTATCTGATCACTCCTCCTTTATGTCTTTTGCTGGATTTTCCTTTGGATCTCCCCTTCCAACAACTGGTGTCTCTCAGAGTTCTGTCTTGGGCCTTCATTCCTTCTCCCTCTCCCATGGATTTTATTTACCATCTTTATGTTGATGAATGTCAAATTTATTCTGTCCTGACTCAGTCTTTCTATTTACCTTCAGTCTCACATGTCCAACTGCCTTCCAAAAATCTTGAATTGGGTTCCAATAAATAACAAACTTATTATATCCAAAATGGAACTTAATACTTTCCCCCCAACTTGCCTCTCCTTTTCAATTACTATGGAGAACAAGACCATCCTCCTTCCCTTCTCTCAGACTCCCAAACTAGCAATCATTCTGGATTTTGGACTCTCACCCCCTAAATATCCAAGCTATCGATTATAAAGGCCTGTCAATTTCATCTTTACCACATCTCTTCCATATGCCCCTTTCTCTGTTCTAACATCACTGCCACTGTAGAGGAGACCCTTATCACTAAATGCTCAAATCATCACTATAATAGTTTGTTGGTAGATATATTTCCCTCAGATCTCTCCTGACTCCAGTCTATCTTCTATTCAGTCACTAATTTTCCTGAAGCCCAAGTCTGATCCTCCTATTCAATAACTCCAGTGGCTTTCTATCATCTCCAGGATCAAATACAAAATGATTTGTTTGGCATTCAAAATCTTTCATAACTTAGCCCCCTCTTACCTTTCCAATCTTCTTATACTTTATTTCCCAATAAATACTCTTCAATCCAATGTCACTGGCCTTCTGATTGTTCCATGAACAACATATGCCATCTCATAGCTCTGGGACTTTCTTTCTGGATATATCTCATTACTCTCCCTCCTCTTCTGACTACTGACCTCCCTGATTTCCTTTAAGTCCTAACTAAAACCCTACTTTCTACAGGAACCAACCCCTCTTAATTCAAATGCTTTCCCTCTCTTGTTTCCTATTTAACCTGAATATAATTTGCTTTATACATATTAGTTTACATGTTAGATTCGATTGGAAACTCTTTCAGGTCAGGGAGTGTCTTTTGCCTCTTTTTATCCCCAGTGTTTGGCATATACAACAGTCATTTAGCAAATGTTGATTGATTGATTGAATCAGGCTTCTTGAAGCCCAAGTATTGGCCATCCTTCAGAATCATAAAAGCTTCAAGTACAAACCTAACTATTGGCTTTAAATTTGTCTCCTCTGGGGCAGCCTCACTAAGTATAGGCAACCCATCACTAGAATTTCCATGACACTGCCTCCTTTTGGTCTCAGCAACTCATGAAAAGAGTTTGCTAATGTGTGGAGGAAGTGAGCATAAAATCCCCAGTCAATGAAGAAGTGATCTTAGGGGTTACTTTATCTAGTCCAGTAATTACATTTTATAGATAAGGAAACAAATTTGGGAAGTGAAGTTTGGGCAATAAAGCTTGTTTGTATAGCTAATATCAGGACATAATTTGAACTTAGTACTTCCTGAATCCAACATCTGACACTATAATCAACTATATGTATATGTAGTTCAGATAATGGTAAGAATTCATGTTTATTTAGCATTTTACTGTTTAGAAAGAGCTTTTATCACAAGTTCCTTATGAAACAAAAATAAGTGGTGCTAATATTCATAGTCCCCTTTTTACAGGCAAGAAATATGAGGATTAAAAAGATGAAATGTCTGATATATGAAAGGAATGCTGAATTTGAGGATAAGAGTTATCTGGGATCTGTTTTTCCCTGACTGTATGACCTGAGCTAATTACTTAACTTCTCTGAGACTCTGAACTGATTGACTAACCTGACAAAAGTGTTCCACCTCCATAATATAGAACTCTGAAATTCTTCTTTCTGACTACAACCCAAAGGCATTTCTAAAGGATGAACATCGTATTGTTGTTCAGTCATTTTGGTCACATCCAACTCTTTGTGACCCCATGTGGGATTTTCTTGGCAGAGATACTGGAGTAGTTTGCTATTTCCTTCTCCAGCTTATTTTACAGATGAGGAAACTGAGACAAACAGGATTGAGTGACTTGCCTGGTGCCATACAGCCAGTAAGTGTCTGAGACTGGATTTAAACTCAGGAAGATGAGTCATGCTGATTCCAAGGCCAGTAGTCTATTTACTGTACCATCTTTAAAAAACAAAACAAAACAAAAATGAGCTTTAGTTTTATTTGCATTTTACAAGTAAACTTTAGTTGTTAGCTTAAAATTTGTTTAATTATTAGTTTCTTTAATTTGATGAATAAAAATGTCCTTTATGATTAAGCATTCATAAATATTCACTTAAAAATACTCTTAATCTACCACCTACTAAAATGTGCTGTATATACTTATGCTATGACTTCCATTCTTCCATCTGTTCCATCTGTCAACTCTCCTAATCCTGTATCATATTCCTTGCAACTTCAAGACACTCTCCCTCCCTCCCAAAGCCCTGCTCTAGCCTCACTTTTATTCCTTTGAAAAAGTTGATCCTATCATTAGCTAGGCCAACTTCACACTGTTTTTTACCCTTGACTCCCTGTCCTATTCATCACCAATTATTCCTTTCCAAATTTTAACTGGGGATTTGAAAATAGTTCATTGGTTTTTAGTGCAGTTTAAATTAGGTGAGTTGCTAGGCCTTACAAGCTTGTTTATTATCTTCATTTCTTTGAAAACATGTCTTAATTATGGTACAAAGTCATGTTTCAGTCTTTCATCTCCATTTGGAGAGTTCTACAATTCTATAATTTGATACTGAGTCTTCTTCTCAGAATACCAAAAGTAGTTGTCAGAATTTGACATCCCCTCTATGGAATAATGGAATGTCATGCCTACAGGACATAAAAAATGCCCAGAACATTTTGGGAGTGGATATTTTCCATTTGCATTATGCTCATGTCTTACAAGCTCACCTGGACAATGATTTTGGTAACAGTTTTCTTTTTGGTGTTTGTTTTTTTATTATTTTTTGCTTGTAGTCTTCTAAATCTTCTTAGACTTTGCTTATAGTCTTCTAAGAAAAATTGCTTTTTTCCAGTGTTCATTGTTGTAACCTACGTATTATCTTACTCAAGACAGGTGGTTTTTCATCATATAAATGAGCAGCAGCTGTTTTGTTTTTCTTCCCGCTCTTCTTCCAACTTTGAGAAGCCTTTACCATGTATAAATAAATCCTTCAGCTATCAGGTCTCTCTGAAGAATTTTGTTATTTCTGAGAATTAAATAAGCTATTTTTCAGAAATAGTTTGTCAATTCTAGACAATTTTTTAAAAAAAATTTTCAATCACACTTTGCTTTGCATTTCAAAATAACTGATTCTGTGTCATTGTGGATTTGAATAGTTTCTGAAATGCTTGGTGTCTTCATACCAACAGCTGTTCTAATAACTCTACTAGTCCTTGAAGTGTGCTCTTTCAGAGCTACAACTTTTGCGTGTTTCCTATTATTATCCATTCTTGATAAATTACAAAAAATTACAAAAAAAGAGCCTAAAACATGTATATGTTTTTTTTTAGAAGTCCAAGATGAAATTTACAAAGAACTAACTAAAAGTGGAAGGACCAACTCAGTAAAGTTTCATCCAGTCCAGATCAGATTGATATCAACAGAAGCACAAAATGTAAGGCCATTAATGTGATAAAATAAAATCATATAAAAATTATTGCTTGTACAAAGTAATTCACACAGCACTTTGGGGTAATTATGCAAACTCTTCTCTCTGATATTTATAACTTTAAAAAATAATCTTGAATGAGTTCAGATTTGATCTCAGATATTTATTAGACTTGGGCAAGTCACTTTCTCTCTGCCTCAGTTTCCTCAAATGCTGAATGGGGAAAATAATAGCATCACCTCTCAGAGTTATTATGAGGATCAACTGAGATAATATTTGTAAAATACTTAGCACAGGACCAGGCACATAGTAGACACTTATAAATGGTTATTTCCTTTCTGACCAATTTCTCATTACTCTCCTTTATATTTTCTGTGATCCAATTCAACCACCTTTCTTTTTATGTCTCTGGAATGACATTCCATCTCCTCTCTCTGAATATCTATATATTATTATTGATGTCTGGCATCTTATTCATATCTGTCCTATCCCACTTCAAGGTTCAACTTTAGATCGCCTCCTATAAGAAACTTTTTTTTCATTCCTTTAACTATTCATACTCCTCCTCTCCCCTCCCAAACAAATGCTTTTAATTTATTCTTTAAATACTCTGTGTTTGTTTCCCTGGAAACATATTCTTTCCCCTTAGTAAAATGTAAGCTCCCTGAAGGCAGGAAATGCTTTGGTTTGGATTTTGTTTTTGTTTTTTTTTTAAATTGTACTCACCAAACTGAGAAAACATCGTGGTACATAATGAGCATTTAAAAGTTCTTGCTGAAACAAATTTATTAGACAACCATTAAGTTCCTTATCAGTTCAATCTATAATCCTGTGATCTTGCTGATATTCACAAAGCAATGAGCGAAATGGGTTAGAATTTCTGTAACAATTATATATTCCTATATTATCCCATCTCATAATTTAGCAGCATAAGCACCCCAAGAGTTCTTATGCAGTTATTCATCAGTGAATAAACCTAACATCTTTGTGGTAAGAGACTGTAATGAATTACTTAGCTACATGTCCATTTGCACCAATTCCAATAATAACTCTTTTGCACTTGGCAAATGGAGCTATATATTGAAGGGATCTCAAAGGATGTCATAAGCCTTATTTAATCTCTGAAAAGAAGGTACTAGGCAAGGATGGTTTAGTAAAAAGATCACTAATCTATGACTCAGAAGATCTGTATTCTAATCCTGACTTTACCACTAACTTTATGATCCTGAGTGGGTAACTTCCATTCTGGGTTCTCAGTTTCCTCATCTATATATACAATTACAAGGTTATATTAAATGAGGCCTAAGGCACTCCTATGTTCTAACAATTCTCTTAAGATTTACACATTCTGGGCTTCCAGGATTCCTGTTTAAGTGATGAGTAACCTGTTGGCTGATTTGAAGTATCAAGTCTAACAGGTTTGTTGTTGTTACTGTTATTAAGTTGTGACACTAATTTGGGGTTTTCTTAGCAAATATACTGGAGTGGTTTGTCATTTCTTTCTGGAGCTCATTTTATAGATGAAGAAACTGAGGGAAGCAGCACCAAATGACTTGGCCAGGGTCACATAGCTAGCAACTATATGAAGCCAGATTTGAATGAGTATTTTTAGCTCCAGGCTGGGTACTCTATCCATTGTACCACTTAGTTAAACTAACTACCCCACTTTATCCTTCTAAACTTTAATTATTCCAATGCCTTCCAAAACTAAACATCAAATGAAAAACCATGCAGTAAAAAAGACAAACTACACTTGCTCCTCAGTTCAAATATACCAAATTTCAATCCCAGTTCTGCATTTCGAGATCCCTCCAGCACTTTTAAATTCTTAGGATATAAGATTCACATATAGGGCTTGAGACTTGCTTTTCTCTCATCCAACTTATTTGTCTTTGTCTTCTACTATGAGAGGTTCTTTTATCTGCCAAGCTTGAATTTATTTCTAAAATGCCTGATGAACCCAAGCCTCTGGCATCCATTGTCAGGTGCAAATGTAGAGTGCATCCTAATGTGCACGCTACACATTAGAGTGCCCTCAGTGATCTGGCTTTACCTATGCCAGAATCCAGTGAGGGAAAGGAAGCAGATGTGACTGATTTTTTTAAACAGATAAGGAAACTAAGGCTGAGTGGAGAAATGACTTAAACAATGTCTTTAAGTGGGCCAATAAAGGGAAAGTAACAACCAGAATCCTATCCCCCACACTTTTCCTCTAGCGCTCCAAAGGCTTTGAATAATGAGAATGGCATGTAATCTCTTCAGAGCCTGCTTTGGGAAGCAGACAATATGAAAAGAGGAAGGTACATTTAGGATTAGAGCCACGTCTCCTAGTCAGATCCCCTAGAAGGGGTGGTAGTGGAAAGAGGGAAGAAATCCCAGAAAACGGAGAGAAGGGAAAGTTAGGAAGACCATTGCTCTGGCCTGAGTTACAGTCTTGGGTTATCATTTTAATGCTGTTGGGCATTTTATCTGCATTCATCAATCAGGGCAGATGGAAGTAACTGGAAGCATGAAATATCATGCTATGCCCTCAACTGTATATGCTCCCTGAATAAACTGATCATTCACCTCCCCACCATAGGCTTAACAGACCTGCATGAGTTATGCTGCACAGGCTTCCTGGATAGTCTTGGGGGGAGGAGAAAAAGAAATACACTTGCAATTCATGAGGCATGCAGGGCTGCTTTATTTATGCATTGGGCAAGAGGATCATGTCCAAAAGAGACAGACAGAGAGACAGGAAAACAGAGACAGATAAAGATAGAGACAGAAAGACAGAAACAAACACAGAGACAGACAGAGACAGAAAGACAGAGAGAAAATGTGTTTGTGTGTTATGGACTTCAATGGCATCTGAATGAGGATCACAATTAAATATGCCTCATACCATGGCACAGAGGGTTCAATTTTCCAGGATTGCTTTCAAGTGCTGATGATGTCCTAGGCTCTCTGTTCTAGGCACAAGGGATACAAAGATAAAATTAAATTATTTGATGCTCAAGAAGTTCACATTCTCCTGAGGGGGAAACGACAGATGCAAATATGTATATTTTAAGTAGAATATGACAAGATAAAAAAGAAAAACAGACGAGGTGCTCCAAGAAAATTTATGGAAGATAAGAAATTACTTTTTGGCCAGAGGGAAACAGGGAAGATACCCTGAAGGAAATGATACTTGAACTTCACCATGATGGTTTTAGAAAAAGAATACTCAAAAACAGAAAAGAGATTTACTTTATGATGTTGAAGATGATGAATAGATTGCTACCAAAATGACCTCTGTTAAGCAATTCTAAACACAGACATTTGCATAAGCCCTTACAATCCAAACAGAGGATCTGACTTCTCTTGGAGGTATCACCAATAACCAATGTTAATCTGGGAGGCACTAAATTTCTACTCTACTCCATTGGGTATCTTATATTTCTTGTAAGCAATACCATCCCTCCAGAGGGCTCTAGGACCAGAACATGTGCCAGATTTTATAGCTTCCCTTGTCAATTCAAGTTAGCATACAACTCACATGGAAAAAAGGCTCAGAGCATTTTTAGTCTTTGCAAAACGGATCTCTTACTTTGAGATAAGGGACACATCTACCATTCCCATTTAAACAAGGGGAAACTAAAGGTAAGAAAGAAATGACTGATGCATGCTAAAATTGATGTCTGAGGCAGTCAGCCTTAGGGAAACAAGGTAGCAGAAGGGACAAAACCACAGAAAAAGGCAGAAAGTTCAGTCTTTCAAGTTATAATAACTCTTTAAAGTTCATGGAAACTGTATCAATACCTTCCCATCCTTAGAGCTATGTTTCAGCCCCAATGTGGTGTTGAATAAGTTTGTTGATTAAAAGGTTGCAGCTGAGTGTCATCTCTGTCACTTCTGGACAAACTTGCCCTCCATGAGTACCTTGACATTTAATGTTGTTGGCCAAGATCAGAGGTACTGTCATGTCTATGAACAATGCATGCCAGGTGAAGTCTGGAAGTGATGATATATTATATCCTCTAGTATCAATTAGCAGTTGGGGAATACTTCCTCATGTTCCTGCTTTAGGATTTAGGAGGTTTATGCATGCCCTTTATGCACTATTGATGAAAACCCAGACTAATTAACAAGACTTTTCTTCACTGCTTCTATGAAAGCTGCCCACAAAGTTACTTTCCCCCCCTCTAAATAACACTCAGAATCTCCCCTTATTCCATCCCTTCTTCTTACCCTAATTTCAGGGAATAGCTTACATAATTTTCCTTTGTAAACAAAAAACCACTTAAGGACTAGACACAGAGTCTAGACTTTCCTCCAGAAATATAAATGAATCTTTCTTTCATCCTTTATATTATATAAAAATCAGTAATTCCACTTCAGAATCTAAAGAGCAAAAGTGAAAATGAGTGAGAGGGAGGAAAGGTGGAATGCACAGAAGAGGCCTACATCCAAGAAGAAAGTACCAAAGAACACCATTTTCTTTCTGAGACATTTTTGAAAATGAGCAGGGGGGCAGACACATAATAAGAAGGTAGTTGTAATGAAGCAAAGAAAGGCACGTTTACATTTCAGTAAAAATAGGGAAATTAAGGATCCATACAAGAGAAAAAATGGCAGCAACTTATAGGGATTTCGGATGGGAAATGAATCTCTAAATCTATTAGAGATCTAAGAACATGTATCTTCAAAGACTTTTTATCAAGTGAAGGGGGAAAACAATCCTTTCATTTATAAACGATTTGGTGTTTTCAAAATAAATTAATGTTACATTTAGTCAGACTTTCTGCTTCTACTTATATATACCTATGCTTCTTTATTTTTTATTAGCAATGTATTATGTTAATGTTCTTTCTAATGTTGAAGCATGCTTGCATTCCTGAAATAAATCTTATCTATTTTATAGTAAATCTTATCATTTAACTCCCTGACCACCAGAAACTCTAATCTCATTTTGGTTCCCTAAATCTAGACCTCATCATTTGGTTTCCTGACAAAAGGGAACCCCCAAATCTAAACTTCACCAAGGGTACATCGCAAAATAGGGAATTGCCAATGGAAAGATACAGAGATGGAAGATGGAATTTTGTATGTGGCAGATAGTGAGAATACCAGTTTGACTGAATCAGAAGCATATAGTGAACGGCTTTAAATGGAAGTGCGTTGATTTAACTGTATTACTTTATCATATAACTTTCATATTCATTGAACTCCCTACCAAACCTGGATTCAACCTATCATTCCAGCCTTTAGGGATATTATCGTTCCTCTCTTACTCTGTGATCTGGCTTTCTCTCTGTTCCCCATTCATAGCACTTCATCTTTCATCTCAATGACTTTTCATCATTTCTTCCTCCTCCCTCTTTTTTTCCTTCCTTCTTCCTCATCTTCCCTCCCTATCCTCCTCCTCTTTTTCTTCTTCCTCCTTCTCTTTCTCCTTCTTCTCTCTCTGTCTATCTCTCTATGTCTCTCTCACTCTGTCACTCACTCAAACACACACACACTCACTCTCATTCTCTCTCTCTCTCTCTCTCTCTCTCTCTTCCTACCCTAAACATAAATCAGAATCTGAATTTTACTATAAATTTTTCATAGCCCCCTTGTCCTATATTCATCTCATCTTGAGGCAGGACTATGATTTAATGATTAACCAATCTACCTCATCCTTCCTAATTCTTTATTTGATTGGTCTTTATCTGCTTCATTAATACTCAAGGTACAACATTCTCTTAATTCTTCTCCACCAAATCTTCTTCAAGATAATCTGCTTCCTTTTGATCTGTGAAGGAGTAGATAAAAGACTAGACATTGTCCCAGAGAGATCCAACTTGCCTCAAACTCTTAACTGTACAACACTGAGCAGTTTATTAAATCTTTCCTAGTCTTAGTTTCTTTTTCTGTGAAATGAAAATGATAATAATTTTTCTAACAATACTTCCTAGAGTTGCTGTAAGGATTTTATGAAGAAACATGTAAAGTATTTTTAACATTTTAAGATGACATATAAATGAGAACTATTCGATTATTTTTTTTAACTAAAAAAGCTGGCCTTGAAACAGAAAGAACTGGATTCGAACCATCCCTTTGACACATATAGACTAATGTGACTTGGGGAAAATCACTTAAACTTTCAGTACCTCAGGCAATTCTCTAAGACTATAAATCACAGAGAAGATACCAATCTGCACTGGCAGAGGAAGTTCCCTCTCTGGGAATCCTCTATACTAATGAAATCACTAGAATAGCCTCTAACCTTATGTCTAGAACTTGTCAAATAATTTTCAGCCATTGATTCTACTATGTTTGTAAGGTTCCAAGTAAGTTTGTATTCTCTGAATGATGTAAATACATTTAGTCACAATTTATGTGGTCATTTTACTTTGTTAATATTCATCTTTACAGCTAGATTGAAACGTCAAAGGACTCAACTAAGTCTAAAAATGGCACTTCATCTATGATATCACTTAAGGATGTATAAAAGGTTTTGGAGAGGATTAAAAATGCATATTTTTCATTAGAAAATATGCTCAAATTTTCTGGGTAGACAATTTGGAACAGCAGGTTAATTTCCTTTGTTTTCTGAAGTATTGCCTTTCATAGCCTTTCTTTTCCTGTCTCAGATGAGAAAACCTGAGTAATTTGAATTGGCAGCTTAGAGTAGGTTATTTGCTTCATCTTGGTTGCCTGTAAAATTCTTCCTTTGGGACTGAAGCAACTTTGAATGTCATGATGGCATTTTAGGAGAAGCTGAATTTGGGGATATCCTTTATTTGTACCCTATGCATTCTGTCAATCTTCACTTTGTCCTTTTCAATTCTCTTAGGATTTCTGGTAAGATTTCTCAAAATGTGGAATTCAGGCTCTTTTTCTACTTATTTGTCAGGAAGCTAAAAAATCCTCTAGTTGCCTCAGGTTGTCTGAAGATCTATCCTCGGAGCTACATCCTTTAGCTCCACTACTTTTGTCTGTAACAGTTTCTAATCCCCTTCTAGCTACATTATTTCTTTTATTTAGCTATTTGTTCTGCTATTTCTGCCATTTTTTCTTTCATCAGAGTTATTCTGTTCTTTAGAGAATCCACCATTTTACTGCACATCTCCACTGAATTGTCCACACTATCTTTGCCTTTTCTTCATTGATTTTAATTCCACCTCTTCAGATATTATTTTTTTTAATTCCTCTTACTGAACTTAGCCAGTATGAAGATTGTCAGAAAAGAAATATTTTAATTCCCTGAACATTTTAATTTTAATTCTGAGGTACACTCTTTCCTATGTGCTTTTTTAACTCAATATTTATATTTCATGTTGAAGCCTTTTTTTGCTCACTGACTGCTTTACAGCTATTTTTCTCCTTTTCTATGAAGCAGTTTTCATCTATCTATCTATATATTTGGTATTTAAGGTAATTTTTTGATTATTTTATTTGTTTTTCTCAAGATGATACCATGGAACTTGGATTCATTTGTTGGAACTCCTTAGATATCTTTAAATTATAGCATTCTATTCTTTGATTTTCCAAATCTGTTTACATCCTTCTCCTATAAAGTCTTATCATCATAGCATATAATAATCCCAGACTTTAAAAAAAAGCTGGCAATCCTGGGGTCTGGCTAGTATTCCCAAATTAGGAAGGCTTTGGTCTTGACCTAATGTATATGTATTGTCAAAAAACCAATAAAGCCAAGTTCAGGGAAATTTATTATTATGTTAGCCATAGAATGATGATTTTTTTTTCAGATATAGGAAACCATAATGACAATGACCATGATATTGGTGATATAGCTAACATTTATGAAGTACTTTAAAATTACAGAGTACTTTGCATATATATAATCAATTTTATTTGATTTTCACAACAACCCTATAGTAAGTGTTAACTATTATCCCCATTTTACAGATTGTGATGACCACACTAGCAACCAGGATACCTCAGAATCAGCCCGAGTCAGGATAAGCAAAAGTCCTTAATCTTTATTCTTGGTCTTTAGGGGTAGAAGTGAAGGGGATGGAAACAGGATCTTCCCAACCTCCTTCTTCCTCATCCACTGCCAAAGTGACCCTGGGATGACTTACTCCACCCCCTAGTCCCTCCTACAATTCTCTGTATACACCAATTATCAAGCTAGCACAGGATAGTGGGAAGGGCCATTCCCCAAGCATATGCCATAGAGTATTGTCCAATCAGTAGTTAGGCTCAAGTGCTCAGCTGTTCTGACCTCAGTCCATCCACTCAAGAGTTTCAGCCCTCTATAACAGATGAGGAAACAGAAGCTGATTATACAACAGAAGAGATTACACAATTTATAAACATGAGGAATGATTCAAACTTGGATCTTAACAACTTCAAATTAAATATCCTTTCTACTACATTACTACATGAGTGTCAACCCCTATCAGTGGAGAGAGCACATATATTGCTGAAATTAGACATCCTTATAGTATTGAATTCTTACTTTATGCCCTACCTGTTCCAACAAAGTTGTAAATAGTTTTCAAAAAAGCCATGTGGATCTCAAGAGCAAATTATTCTAGCCTCACTATTAGAAATGTTTATAAAGGTGCTTTTTGTGAGAACCAAGAACTGAAAACAAAATAGACACATATCAACAGAAGAATGGCTAAACAAAACAAGAACATTATTTCCAATTTAAGCATTGATGAACATGATAGATCCAAAATATTTATAATATGAATAAGTGCAAAATGAAATAAACAAGGAAAATAACATGCATAATGAAAAAATGAATGAAAAGAATAAAACAAGTGAAATTTAATGCTATGGAATTTGAATAACCAAGGTTGGCCCCAAAATAAGAAATGTGAGAAGACACTTTTCCCTTCTGCTTTGCAGGAGTAAAGGACCAGGGGGGTGAGATACTCATATGATGTTGGATATTTTTGACTGATTTTTCAGTTCTGTATGTCAAAATTTCCTGGATAATGGATAATTTACCATTTTGAGCAATGTGATAAGGACCACACATATATACTATCAAACCTAGACTCTGATCTGCCAATCAGATAAATATCTATGCCTACAAGGATCTCTCAGTCATTCCCTAAATGCTAATATCACTACTGAGGATAGTGCTAAAAACCAAAGTGACATACCCTGAGACCAGGGTTTGGAAAAACCAATGGAATGGTAAAATGCAAAATCCATTATTTACATGCTTCCGATATTGAGTCCCCAGATTGCTGGATTCAATAGAGGTTATATCTCTCTCATATTTATCCACATATATTTTTCATACACTGACTCTCCTCTGAGTTAACTCTCGCTCTTTCCCTAAACCTCCATTTTAGTTTGGTTATTAATCATAAGTCCAGACAGATGTCACATTATATCATCACCCATTCACCTAAACAAACTGAATGAGGATTCTGACTGAACCATCAGTCTCAAAGGAACACTGAGACTCTATTCATATTTTGGAGTGATAATTCAGATCACTTCTTGTTCCCCTAACAGCTGTCTTCTCAACTTTAGTAGGTTATTGACTTATACTAAATAGTCCTTAGGTCAATATGGCTCTAGATTGCTGGGACTCCTTAAGCCCTATTTCCTCTTATAAGCATTCTTATTTTTCTTAGTTTTGTTGTTTTTTGCTTCCTTGTTGCCTGTCGACTTTTGTTGCTGTCAAGATATTTTTCCAAAGCAGTTCCTCTCCTTCCTTCTCATCTACTATTCACTTGGAAAACAGAGTTGGTCTGAATCCTGTCTTAAAAATTCATAAATAATAGTTTTTTTTAAATAAACTAGTAATGAGAAAAGTTCACGGAGTTTGTCATAATGACTTTGTTCAAAATATTCTTTCACATATTTCTTTCCTTGTTCTTGGTTATCAAATAATTAATCAAGTATTTATTAAGCATCTTTATGTGTCAGGCAGTACGTTAAGAATTGAAAATAAAAGCATGAAGAAAGAAACCATCAATACAGGCAAACAGCTTATTTTCTAATAGTGCAGACAAGAACATATGTAAACATATACAACATAAATATAAAGTGAATAAATACAAATACATACAAAGTAGTTTAATTCAAGGTAATTTGGGAAAGAGAACACTACAGGAATCAGGAAAGGTTTCATATGCAAAAGATGATATATAAGCTATATCTTAAAGGAAGAGATGCTATCAGTCATGGGTAAGGAGAGAATACATTCCATGTATGTGGGATAGCCAGTAAACAGACCCAATATATAAGGAACAGAGAGGAGCCTATATTGCCCCTAAATACCCAATCCAAAGAAGGTTGGATAGGATTGGCTAACTAATGCAATTGGTCCTGACCCAGAAGGGGTATATATGCTGAGATATAGATAGAAGTAGGAATGATCACCTTTAAGCAGGGCTTCCCTGATGGTTTAAATTCCTCAACCACAAATCTGGAATAGATTACCAGATGCTGACATGGACAGTTAGATAGGATATAAGAAATAATGTGGAATGAATGATACAAAAACTTTTAGTCTAAAGATTCAGGTTCAAATCACTTGCTAGGAGTTTAGCTACTTGCTAAATGCAAGTCCTTAAGTGAATACTCTCTTTCACATCACTTTTCTCATTTATAAAAAATAAGGACCATAAACATTAGATAGGTGTCATGAGAAAAGTAATTTGCAAATTTTAAACCTCACAGAAAAGCAAGTGATTAAAGTTTATTATCTGTGAGACAAGTCCTTTCTCAGGTAAACAGGGATCAGACTTTGAAAGAAAATTCAAGCCATGGCAAAGTCAATAACTAAAGCTTAAGTTCTGAGCCAAAAGGTTGAGCGAAAACACAAAGGAGATTGAAAGGAAGGGGTTAGAATAACGAAGCCATAGACAATCAAGGACCAAAATATCCATGTTGGTGGTTTATGGAGCATCCATAGTGACCTAGCCATGCTTTTAAGGCAAAATATTTCTTCATATTCTGTGCTTCTGGTTCTGAGCTCTGAAAAGTGGTAAAGTAGTTGGGTTGAGTAACTCAATTTATAGAATCATGGAAGAAATAAAATATCACAGAATCTCAGGGTTGAAAGGGACCTTTCAATTAGCAATAATGAGTCAGGACCAGAGTGTAATTCTTGGTCTCCAGAAAACCTAAAAGTTTAAATCCTACCTCAGATCTTTACTACTGTGTGATCCTGAGACAATCACTTTTCTTTCATCTAAGTTTCTTCATCAGGTAACAGTAGCATTCATCTCACATTTGATCGTGTCATTTGATGCTTTGTGAGTATCAAATACATTGATACTTGTTATCTGCTTGGTAAACCTTAAATAAATACATATATAAATTATTATTATAACCATTCAGAGATCATTTAGTCTAACCCTCATCTAAAAAGAAATGCCCTCTACCATACTCCTAAGAAATGACTATATGGACTTCATTTAGAAAATTTCAGTGAAAAGGAGCTCACTATCTAGAAAGGCAACTTATTCTACTTTGGGATAATTTGAATTGTTAGGTCTTCTCTAATAAATCAGAATCTGCCTCTCTATGACTTCCATCCAACTATGTGTATTTAAAATCTATTTAATAATTATTTTTCTGTGTATATATTATTTGCCCCTCCCAAGCCCCACCCTTTCAGCATGTAAGTTTTAAGGGCAGAGACTTATATTTTTTTATCTTTTTATCCAGAGAACCTTGCATGGTAATTGGCACATAATACTAATTTAATAAATATTTGTTGAACTGAACTGAATCAAATTTGTTTCTTTGCCTACTCTCTGAAACCAAAAAGTCTAATCTTTCTTCTATTTAACATCTCTTAAAATATCTGAAAATAGATTTTTCTCCTTCGAGAATTATAACCACCCTCAGCTCTTCCAAACTTCTATAACATTCTTTCAAATCCTTTCATTATTTTGCTTATCCTCCTTTGAACATTCTATAGCTTATCAATAGGACTTCCAAAATTTAACTAGAACTGGATGATATCTGTTAATATCTGATCAGAGGAAAAGACAATAAAATGATCAATTCCCCTACTTTTAACAGAACATTTTTATGTGTCTTCCTATACTTGATGGGTGACATATTACTATAGCAAAAATCCCTAGGAAATTACAGCAGCAAAAAAAAGAAAAATGCTTATTTGAGGAACAGTAGGGAAAGAAGGAGAGGTTGGGTAGTACATTCTAAGTCTACAACTAAGTTGGGAAAATTAAATTTATCTTGAAAATATTCAAGTAAGGCAGCAAACAAGGAAGTAGGTCATGCTATTTTATTTTTTTTTTATTTTTTAAATTCACATTTCCATAACCCTTGAAAGTTTATAAAATATTTCCTATACAATTCTTTGAGACAGGCAGTACAAAGTAGAACATTCTTATCAAGTAAACCTAAGTTCAAATCCAGCCCCAGATACAGATTACTAGTTGTGTAATTCTGGGTCAGTCACTGAACCACCATCTACCTCTAGTTTCTCATCTAAAATATGGGATTAACAATAGTATCTCTCTCTCAGTGTTACTGTGAGAATAAATTGAGATCTTTATAAAGTGCTTTGCAAACCTTAAAGATCTACATAAGTATTATCAACAACAACGACAATAAAAATCATAGACAAGTATTCTGAGGGTTAGAGAATATGTGACTACTATCACATAGCCAGTAAATGGTAGAAAGTCAGCAACTGAAACCAGATCTCCTCACTCCAAATCTAATGTTTTTTCTACTATAAACTAAGATTAAATGTTTAAGAATTACTCCTGTTTAAGCACAGCATACAATAGTTCACTCCCTTTGGGCCATGTAAAGATGGCATAATAGTTACATTGGAAGTTAAAGTAAAAAGCCAAAAGCCAAAAGATCAGGGTTCAAACTTTAGATCTCTTAGTTAAGCTGAGTGACCTTGGGCAAGGCTATTAACTTCTCCAAAACTCTGTTCCTTCAGTTATAAAATAGAAGAAAAAATAAAGGATAACATCTGTACCATCTACCTTAAGAGGCTGCTGGATTAAACGAGATAATTTATGTAAAGCCTTTTTTCAATCATGAAGTACTATACATGTATGAGCTATTATTAGGGACATAAAACTATGAATTTGGAGGGACCCTGGAAATCATCCAGCCCAGGATCCTAACCTTTCTGTGAGTCCTGAAAGCAGGCAGTTAGAACCTATGAACCCCTTCTCAAGATCTTTCTTTTTAAATACAAAAAATAAAATATTTACAATTACAAGAAAACCAATTATCCTGTAATAGAGTTATCCAAATCTTTTTTAAAACCAAGTTCAGAGATTTCAAGTTAAGAACCTGATCTAATCAAATCTCCAAATTCTATGGGTGAGAAAATAAACCAGCAAAGAGGTAATAATATCAGCACCAGGGTATCCCAACAAGAGTTAGAGGGGCTGAAGATCAGTTCCAGGTCTTCTAATTCTAATTACCTACTAATCGGGAAGGAGTATAGTACAATGCTTGAGTTGGAGGCTGATCCAAAGTTCTCTGGAACTCAATTTCTTCCTGTGGCAAATGAGAAAATTGGATTCCATGGCCTTTATGATTCCAGGGTGCTGGATTTAGGAGTTGCAGGCCCTGAGTTCCAATATCAGCTCTCTGACAGACTTTGTACGAATTCCTTCCCTTCCCTGGATCTCATGTTAAAATAGGGGGCAGGACTAGCATTTATATTTTGGAGCTCTCTTCCAGCTTTAAATCTATGACTCCTGTGATCTTATAATTCGAGCCCTAAGTTTGCTATTATTATGGCCTTGAGTTTGAAGCTGTCAAAATGTATCCTTTGGAAATGTATCTTTCATATGACAGCCTCCATTATTATTAAGAGGGGATGGGGGAGATTCTAAGGATTTGCTTTTTTCCCCTGATCAAGAAAAGACCCTCAAACCCTTGTCTCCCAACTAGAGATAGTTCCTAAGGTAGAGGAGCATGCCAGGCTAACCCTGCCTCAGGCTATGATTTCGGATGTAAGCCTTCTCTATTCCTGGGCAGCAGATGGCTGGCAGCTAAGGCCAGCTTTCATTTATCTCCTTCACATTACTCCAGCCAAGAAACCCTCAGTAATTACTGAAATCGTCCTTAAATTAAATAAGGGTTAATAAAATCAGGCCTGACACACTGCTACACAGGAGAAAAGATGAGGTAACCTATGGGACAAAGGGATTTTGATAAGGCAATTTCTCCCTATGCCATAGCCTAAATGGGTTTGTTTTCCTGCACCACCCACCAAAAGGATCCTCACTCCACAAGCATCTGTCATCTGATTTTCTCTTTCTGGAAGGTACATGATTTTTTTTTAACCCTTCTTCCTCTACCCTCACTCTAAGTCTAGAATCTTAAGCAGGTGGAAGGAAAGGGAAGGGGAAGGGAAAAGAGGTGCACAAATATTACTTGATTTTATAAGGGATGATTCCTTCATAACTTCCTTTCTCTCTTCCCCCAAATAATTGATGACAAAAACAATTTCACTCTTTAAGGATAATTCTAATAAGACATTTGCCCTGAAGATGAAATAAAATTTAAGTTTGAATTGCAAATCTCTTCAGAAAAAAAAAGACACTCTACAGTCTTGTTTTGTTTTTTTAAAGGGGAGGGGGAAACAATCTTTATTTCCAATTTAGGATTCTGGGACTTTAAACAAAAAGGAAATGTAGAAATTCTACAGGTCATTTTATAGTTGAGGAAACTGAGTCCCTCCCAGAAAGGGAAGAGCTTTGCTCAAGGTAACACAGGTAACACCTTCAAAGCAGATTCATCCATTCTATAACACCATGCAGAATCCAGGAGGAACAACTGTCTCTATTTTGATTTCACCCTTGAGATCATCTAGTCAAAATTTCATTTTATCAATGAAGAAAAAAAGCTATCAATATGTTAAATGACTTGGTCAAAGTAATATGATGAACAAGGGTTTCAACTTTGTTCCATTATTGATGCCCCACTACTTTTCACCAGCATCATCAATGACCTTGTCACCCTACACCAGAGACCACATTGTGAAACCTCACTTTGCTGTCTGGTGACTACTTCAACTATCTTGATGTACGAGGGAGACCCTGGTCATGTTTCATTTCACTCCTTTCTCAGATTACCATCTATGACGCACAAACAACCTCACCTTTTCTTTTCCCAGACTTCTTTCAAGTCTGGCTGCTGGAAAGAGTGGAGCATATGGTACTCCTCATTATTCCTATAAATTTCTGAACCAAAACCTTCTCACCATATCCCTAGAATATAAGACTATTAGAATATAAGTACCTTGAAAGTAGGCACTATCCTTACTTTTATTATGTTTGAATCTCTTTGCTCTTTACATGGTGTTTGGCACAAAGCAAATATTTAATGTTTCTTTCATCATGGAACATTAAATATTGTTTCTTATTCTCTCCTAACATGCTGTAAGCTCTATGAGATCAGAAATTGTGTCTTATCTAAGCTTTCTACATCTTTGAGTCTAGTACTGTTCACTGCCCACTACAATCACTTAATGGATCATTAAATAGAAATTGATAAAATATAACCAGGCTCCAATTCAGTTTGAAACATTCACCCATTAACCCCCATGCTAAGACTAAAGTCATAGATATCATTTAAGGGAAAGGATTCCCACCCACCACTAAAACAATAGCTTATATTTACATATTCCTTGAGAGATACAAGAATGTTTTCTTTGTATATTTCATCTGATTTTCACAACAATCTTAAGAGAAAGATTTTGATTTGGGGGATTTGGTTCTGTGTGTGTGTGTGTGTGTGTGTGTGTGTGTGTGTGTGTACCTCAGATTTCATAAGTGCAGGTAGCTCTCAGTGAGAAAAATTTCCTCTATTAATAGAGATCAGCACCTGCTGGGCAATTTATAATCTGAGAACTACTTGGAGCACTGAGAGGGTAAGTCATTTGCTCAGGGTCACAGAGCCAGTAGATGTTGGAGGTAGACCATAAATCCAGATCACGTGGACTCAATGGTCATGGACACTGTGCTTTCTCTAACACATACCCATTTGACAAATGAGGAAATCAAGGTTCAAGGAACTTGAAAGTGACTTGCCTGGGGTAAAACAGGTCACAAATGGAAAAACAGGATTTGAATCTGAAGAACTTGGAGACATTTGGCTTTAGCTCCAGAACTTTTCCCTCTGTCAATCTACCTCACCTTAAAACTAAAAGAGATTTGTGCTCTTGTTTTTGGATTACTAAATCACTCTGAATCTTATCACTTTCTAGGATGAGAGCTGTTATGAAGGACCTTTACAGTTGATGTCTTAGCCTCCTACTGCCAGTAAGGAGTGGGGGTGGAGGGAGTGGGTAGAGAGAAATAAGAATAAAGGAAAGCAGGTTGTATCCCCTGCTGTTCCATCCACTTTTAGTAGCTTATTCTGTGAATTTTCCTTTTAGAGAACAGTGCCCTGGCATGGAAGCTTCACTGAAAGCCAAAGCTCTGGGAGATTGTTCTTCCCTCATCCAGGGCTCCAAAGGAAAGTGGTTCAAGACCAATTTCTTATTTCCCCCTGGGAATTATCCATCCTTATTGCTGTAGGAAGGCAGGCACAGAGAGGGAATGTAGGCACAACATAAAGGGGAAGCCATTGACATAAATAAATAAAACAATATAGAGAATGTCATGGCAACACCTCAACTTTGCTAAGATTCTATTGCCTGGACCCCAACAGTGGCAGAGGAAGACCAAGAATGGTAATAGGAATCATTAGGAAAACAACAAACATTGACTCATAATACTTTATTCTAAAAGGGACCTTAAGAGATTTCAAGTCAAAACATTTTTGGTTCATGGTGAGAATAATTCTCAGAATAATGTTGGATTTTTAATGCATAAAATAATATATATATATACATATGTATATATATATATATATATATATATATATATAATGACAAAAGAAATCAATTATATTGAAATATGGTTATCAAAATATTTTTAAAAGAAATTTAGAGATTCCAGGTTAAGAAATGATTTAGGCCAATGTCTTCACTCTCAATTTGAAGCTCTGGATGAGGAAACATTTGCCCAGAGTCATTCTGGTACCTCTCTGATACCTCAATAGTCTCCTAGAGCTACAAGGAAGAAAGTTGGAAGAGTGACATTGTCCTACCTCAATTTCAATTTTTTCCATTTAGTTGAAGGTAAATATGTGAACATGTGAACATAACAATTAAGAGACCTCTATTTTATTCCTTTTTCCAGAAATTACTACCTACTTAAAACTACATGGATCATTTTAACCTCTGAGCTTCTGTTATCTCCCCTGTAAATGGGACAGACAGGATTTGTACTATATTATACCCTAACTCATCAGACTGTGAGAAAAGTACTTCATGAATTAGAGCATGTTGTACAAATGGGAGGTTCTTACTATTTCCACTATGGTTGGGCTAATTTTATTCTTCTACTAACTGTACTCCTACTCTTGCTTCCTCCCTCAATTGGAACTCTTGTTCATCTCTCCTGAGAATTGTAATCAGCTGTGTACACATCTGTTGCTTCTATTCTTTGTGTTACTGATATTAACAGGATCTCAATCATATAGCTTATTAAACTATAAACTAAACTTCTAAACTTTAGTACTATTAGTTAGTTTATAACTCTCTCATTTTAAAGATGAAGAAAATGAAAAAGCAGATATGATTTACCCATGATCAAAAGTAGATTAACTTGAATTCATCCTGCTTCCTCCCAGTGGCTGTACTGTCTTTGAGATTGGAAATTCATCTTCTATTAAAAATTATCAAAGAAGGTGAGATTTTTATTTACATCTAGCAAATATTATATATTATAGAGGTCCCTGAATCCAAACTCTTTTATTTTACAGATGAGAAAAATAAGGTACCGAGAATTTAAACATTAGGGTTAAAGGCGGGCAAAGTCAGCCTCACTTATTGTAATTTTGGGCAAGTTATTTAACCTCTCTTTTTCAGTTTCACTATCTGTAAAATGGAATAATAATGGCACCAATATCATGGGCTAGTTGTGTGTTAAAATTAGATAACATTTTAAAGTACTTTGCAAATCTTAAAGCACTATATAAATGCAAGTTGTCAAAATAATCATCATTATCATCATCATAGCTAATAGCCCAAGTCAGGACCTGAATTTAGGACCATCTAACTCCAGCACTCTATCCACTATGATATTACCTCTCCTCTTTATACAGTAGATAATGCCTTCCCAAGGTCATCTATTGCATGCTGGACTACTGCCAGTCATCTTGACTCTTGTTCTGCCACTGGACTCTGGAGGCAAGAATGAGCCTAATGACTTTGGTCAGCTCTGTCTCACTTAAATCCAATTTATGTATAAGTCATGATATCACCTTCAAAATGTCAGCGGTCCTCTTTGAGAACAAGGCATGAACAACAACTGGTAATGGCTTCATCATCTAATTTTTTTGTCTATCTAAATTCTACTCATCCTTCAAGTCCCAACATTTATTCTCTCTTTTATGCAGTCTTTACTGCCATCCAGAAGGGATTTTTCCTTCTATTAATATCTCCAGTAGTGCTTACTTCTTTGCTAGTCACTGCTTATTGTCTTTGTATTATTTCACCCATATTGTCACGTGTCCATTTTTTATCCCCATATTGATTCTTTGCTGAGTAGGGAAGTCTTACGTTTTCTTAGATTCTTATGTCTTCTATTTCTAATGTCTTATGATAATGTCTTATATTTCCTTGTATTCTTCACAATGGTATCTCTCTGATATAAAGAAATTGCTGGCTACATATATTAGTTACAGAGATTTGGTGGGTAGTGATAGACATAGAGGGAAAATGATCAATAAAACATTTTTAAAGTGCCCATAGGAAAGGGTTAAGGAGGAACAGGAGTCAAAGGTGGTAATCAGAGAGAGAGAGACAGAAGAATAAAGGGAATATCTGGACTCAGCCTGTAAAGATCATATTCCAAAAATAAGATTAATATTCCTTCCATTCATTATGAGCCTCATATTTTTCAGCCTCTACACACAGATAGGACAAAGGTTTCACCAGATTAACTATCAAATGACAACAGTACCATACGGTGTGGTTGGTTGTTTATTTGTTTTTTAGTATATTCAGTTTACAAAATGATCTTACATACATGCTCTCATCTGATCCTTTCTGTTACCATATGACCCTGGACAAGTCATTTAACCAATTGCCTCACACATACTACACACACACACACACACACACACACACAAATATGTATGTGTGTGTGTATGTTTCAAGAGAAATATAAAAGAAGATATATATATGAGATTAAGATATATATGTGTATATATATATGTGTGTGTGTATGTATATATATATATATATATATATATATATATATCAAGAGAAGAGATTGGTAGAAGAAATGAACTTCTGTCATATATAGTGTTTTAATATGTGTATATAATCTTAATCAGGTAGCAACAAATGGCTTTGCTTTATTTCTGTTCCTTTGTGTACTCCTCTCCCATTCCTATGATACCTTAAAATTTTTTAATCTTTTTTTTCAAACCTATAACTACCTAACAACTCCCATAACAAACATATGTAGCCAAAAAAAAATCAATTAATTGGCTATAATTCCTCCTTCCCCCATTTCCTATCCCCACATCTGAATTTCCTATTAAGTTGTCTGGATATTTTCATTTGCTGTATATTATTTATTAAACTGTAAAGATCTAACAACTGTAGTCATTATACAGTTTGCAAAAGAAGCAATTCCTCAGTTACATAGTCTGAGAATAATACAGACAGCTGCTGTTAATCACTCTCATTCAATAACCTTCATGTGGTGGCAAAATAAGTTAGTGGCAGGATGAGGATGGTGGTGTAGAAAGAACACTAAGCTTGGAGTTAGGAGATCTGAGTTTGAGTTGGGCTTTGATGAGAGCTGTGATGTGACCTCACCACAATATAAAGAGACCTTACTGGACACAATGCCCTCAAAAAATCTAAGTACAGCTAGGAACATTCAGTATTTTAGAAGTGGAAGAGGAGGATATAGACATGGTTCCTGACTCAGTACTTACTACCTATGAGTACAATAATGTGATCCTAAAAAATTGTATTTAAATCAAATCATGTATTTATGTACATAGAATTTTATTTGAAATTCACAAAGGGTATTTACTTATTTAAATGAATCCAATTGTGAATCCTTTTGTAGAATGAAGTGTTGCTTTACAAAGTGAATAATCATTTCCTAATTTATAGAGGGAGACAGCCTGTTTCAGTTGAAATAGCAATGATTCAGAAACCAGAGGATTCAGATTCAAATTTCTGTGTCTGATGCTTATTATCAGGGTGGCCTTAGGTTAGTTTCTTCATCTCTTCCAGCATCATCTCATTGATCTGTAAGATGATAGACTTAAGTTATATGACTTCCAAGGTCATCTCTTGAACTATGATCCTAAATCATTGAACCTCCCTGAAGCTAGGTGTCTTCAACTTCAAAATAAGTATAGTAAGAACACTTGCATTTCCTTCCTCACAGATTTGGCAGAAAAGCACATTATGAATCCAATTAAAGCAATGTATGAATGTGAGCTATGATGACAGCAATCCTTTCCATTGTACTATTCAGGTATGATATATGGTGCTTCGTTTCTCATAAAGAGGTTGGACTGAATAATTTCTGAGATTTCTTCCTGCTCTAAATCCTTCATTTCTATATGCAAAAGCAACCACATCTGGGCTGGGCTACTTTTTCATATTAAATGAATTCATTTAGAATTCATTAAATGAAAACAACCACAAAACATTTATTGCCTTGTATGGCTTATGCTGAGATAAGTTTAAAAATATTTTTCATTCATAAACCAAATATTTCTTCCATTTTTTTTCATTGTGACATAGAATCTCAGCATCTATGTTTGCTTTAACCCTGAGATTTTTAAAAGTCTAGACACTTCTTGGGGTGGAGCCAAGAGGGCAGATTAAAGTCAGGAAGCTGCTTGAGCTCTCTTAGTTTCCCTGGAAAAAATCACCTGAAACCAAACTTCTGAATAGAGTCTGGTGGGATGAAACAACTCTCCAGCTCAAGATAACTGAAAAAACTTCAAGAAAGTTCAATATCACTGGGTGTTCAGCCCAAGTCAGATAGACTCTAAGAAAGTCAGTAAGAGGTTTTTAATCTCAGCAAATCAGCAACTAAAACCCTCAGTCCCAGCTCAGTAGTGGAGCACAGCAGGGGGGTAGCCTCTAGTCCCAGTTCAGAGGGCTAGAAATCAGGCTGTTTCCTGAAAAGAGCAGCCAAGCTACCTCCTACAAACACAAGGGATCCCGTGCTCAGAGTCAAGGCTCAGAGCTGCACAGGAAGCTGGGGACACAGTAGCCCCTTTACTCCAGGAGCAGAGTTCTACCCTAAAAGTTAAAAAAAAAAAAAAAAAAAAAAAACAGAGGAAATAACAAAAGAAAACAAAAGAAAATCAGCAAGAAACAGAAAAGAACCTTGACCATAGAAAGCTCCTATGGTGACAGGACAGACCTAAACACAAACTCAGAAGAGGACTGAATATCCACAGAAAAAAATCTCAAAGAATGACATAAATTGGTCTCGAGCCCAAAGAGGATTCTTGGAAATGCTCATAAAAGACTTCAAAGGTAAATAACAGATGCAGAAGAAAAAAAAATAGAAAGGAAATGAGAAGTATGCGTGGCAGAGTCAACAGTTTGAAAAAGGAAGCAATAAAATGTCAGAAGAAAATGACTTAAACAATAGAATAAACCAAATGGGAAAAGAGATTCAAACGATAACTGAAGAAAATCACACATTAAAAACTAGAACAGGGCAAATGGAAATTAATGATGTTGTGAAACAGTAAGAATCATTCAAACTAAAAAAAAAAAAAAAATGAAAAAATGGAAGAAAATGTGAAATACCTCATTGGTAAAACAGCTGACCTGAAAAATAAATCCAGAAGAGACAATTTTAAAATTATTGGCCTACTTGAAGGCCATGACCAAAAAAAAAAGCCTAGATAGCATACTACAAGAGGTAATTAAGGAAAACTGCACCAATATTCTAAAAATCAAGGGGGGGGGGGGGGAAATACTCATTGAAAGAATCACCTCCAGAAAGAGATCCCACAAGGAAAACCCCAAGAAACATTGTTGTGAAAAACAATAATCTCAAGGAAAAAATACTGCAAGGTGCCAAATAAAAATAATTCAAATATCAAGGTGCAACAGTGAGGATTAACGAAAATCTGGCAGCTTCTGCAATAAAGAATCAGAGGGACTAGAATATCATATTTCTAAAGGCAAAGGACCTGAGGTTGCAAATAAGAATTAACTACCTAGCTAAACTGAGCATCATCTTCCAGGGGAGAAAATGGAGTTTTGATATGAAGTAAGAGACTTTCAGTCATTTCAAACAGAACTAAATAAAAGGTTAAACTTTTTATATCCCTATATGGGAAAACAATATCTATAAATGTTGAAAACTGTACTGGGGCAGAGAGAGAAGGGCATTACATGAACTGAAACTATGTTTGTGAATGGACTCTGATGTGCTGATACCAAAGAAAAAGACATTAAGGGTTAGGAAAAGATCTATACTGGAAAAAGAAGGGAAAGGAGATATAATGGGAAAATCAGTTCACACGAAGAGGTGAAAATGACCTATTACAAGCAAGGGAAAGAAGGGAGGTGGATGAATATTGTCTGAAGCTTGATCTCATCAGTTCTGATTCTAAGAGGGATTAACTTAATCATCAGGTTGGGTATTGAAATTTATCTAATGCTAAAAAGAAGTAGGAGAAGGAAGAGGAAAATAAAAGTGAGAGACTGGATAGAAGGGAGGGCAAAAATAAGAGGAGGGAGAGAGATGATAGGAGATAAGGTAGTAAGTAGGGTGGGTAAAAAAACATTACTGAGGAGAGGGTGGAAAGAGAGAACAAAAGTATATAAAGGGGAGAAAATAGGATGGAGAGAAATACAGAGAGGGTAATCATAACTGTAAACATGAATGGGATGAACTCTCTCATAAAATGGAAGCAAACAGCAGATTAAAAAACAGAATCTTGCAATATGTTGTTTAAAGAAAAACAGTTGACACAAAGAGACACATACAGAGTAAAGCTAAAAAGCTTGAACAGAATTTATTATGCTTTACCTGAAGTAAAAAAAAAAAAAAGTAGGGGTAGCAATTCTTATCTCAGATAAAGTAAAAGTAAAAATAGCTATTATTAAAAGTGATGAGGGAAAGTGATAAACAGTACTGTAAATAATGAAGTGGTACTGATACTAAACATGTATGCACCATGTGGTAGAACAGGCAAATTCCTAAAGAAGATATTAAGCCAGTTACAGGAAGAAAAAAACAGCAAAACTATACTAATGGGGGATCACAACCTTCTCCTCTCAGAATCACACAAATATAACCACAAAATAAACAAAAAATAAACTGATGAGGTTCATAGAATCCTAGAAAACCTAGATATGATAGATCTCTGGAGAAAATTGAATAGGGACAGAAAGGAATACATCTTTTTCTTGGGAGTACATGACAACTACACAAAAACTGACTATGTATTAGGGCATAAAAACCTCACAATAAAATGCAAAAAGGAAAAAAATAGTCAATGTTCCCTTTTTAGACCACAATGCAACAAAAATTATATTCAATAAAGGGCCAGGAAAAAGTAGACTAAAAACTAATTGGAAATTAAATAATATAATTCTAAAGAATGAATGGCTCAAACAACAAATCACTGAAATAATCCATAATTTCATCCAAGAAAATGACAATAATGAGACAACATACCAAAACCTATAGGATATAGCCAAAGCAGTTCTTAGGGGAAATTTTATATCTTTAAATAGCAAAATGAATAAAATAGAGAAAGAGGAGATCAATGAATTAGGCATACAACTAAAAAAGCAAGGAAAAAAAAAACAAATCAAAATCCCCCAACTAAATACCAAATTAGAAATTTTGAAACTCAAGAGATTACTAAAATAGAAACTAAGAAAAATATTGAACTAATAAATAAAAGAGTTGGTTTTATGAAAAAAAACTAACAAAATAGAAAAAACTTACAGTTAATTTGATCAGAATCAAAGAAGAAAAAAAAAAAATCACCAGCATCAAAACTGAAAGAGATACACTTACCACCAATGAAAAAGAAATTAAACAATAATTAGGAGCTTTGTACAACTCTATGGCAGCAAGTCTGACAATCTAACTGAAATGGATGAATAGTTACAAAAACATAAACTGCCCAGGTTAACAGAAGAGAAAATATAATACTTAAATAGTCCCATTTTAGAAAAAGAAATTGAACAAGTCATTAATAAACTCCCTAAGAAAAATCTTTAGGGCCTGATGGATTCACAAATTAATTCTACCAAACATTTAAAGAACAATTAATTCTAATACTATGTAAACTATTTGAAAAAACAGGTAAAGAAGGAGTATTGCCAAATTCCTTCTATGACATAAATATGGCATTGATACCTAAACCAGGAAGGACCAAAACAGAGAAAGAAAATTACAGGCCAATCTCCATAATGAATGTTGATGCAAGAATTTTAAATAAAATATTACAAAAGAGATTACAGCAAATTTATCAGCAGAATAATGTACAATGACCAGGAATGTAGGGCTGGTTCAATATCAGGAAAACTATTACCATAATCGACCATATCAATAACAAAACCAACAGAAATCAAATGATAATTTCAACAGATGCAGAAAAAGCTTTTGACAAAATACGGGATCCATCCCTTTTAAAAACACCAGAGAGCATAGGGATAGAGAGAGCTTTCTTTAAAATAAGTAGTATCTATCTAAAACTTACAGCAAGCATTATTTGTAATGGAAATAAGCTGGACACATTTCCAATAAGATCTTTAATGAAACAATGATGCCCATTATCATAACCATTATTTGACACCGTACCAAAAATGTTGGCTTTAGCAATAAAAAAAGAAAAAGAAATTAAATTAGAATAGGTGATGAGGAAATAAAATTATCACTCTTTGCAAATGATATTTGATATGATATACTTAGAGAATTAAGAAATCATCCAAAAACCTACTGGAAACAATTCACAGTTTTAGAAAAGTTGCGAATATAAAATAAACCCACACAAATCATCAGCATTTCTAAAACTGACAAAACCCATCAGCAAGAGATAGAGAAATTCCATTTAAAATTACTGTAGACAAAATAAAATACTTGGGGGTCTACCAGCCAAGTGAACTCAAGAACTATATGAACACAATTACAAAACACTTCTCACACTTCATAAAATCAGATCTAAACAATTGGAAAATTATCAATTGTTCATGCCTAGGCTGAACTAACATAATAAAAATGACAATTATGTTTAAATTGGTCTACTTATTCAGTGCCATACCAAACTGCCAAAACATTATTTTATAGAGCTAGAAAAAATAATGACAAAATTTATCTGTAAGAACAAAAGGTCAAGAATATTAAGGGAATTAATGAAAAACAAATACAAAGGATAGCAGCTTAGCAGTACCAAACCTACAACTATATTATAAATCAGTAGTCATCAAAACCATTTGGTACTGGTTAAGAAATAGAGAGGTGGATCAGTGGAATAGATTAGATATATAAAACACAGTAATCAAGGCCTGTAGCAAGCTAGTATTTGATAACCCCCCAAATCCAACTTCTAGAATAAGAACATACTATTTGATTAAAAATTGCTGAGAAAACTGGAAAATAATCTCAGAAACTCAGCATATACCTACAACTTAACCCCCATGTCAAAATAAGGTCAAAATGGATACATGATTTGGGCAGAAAAGATGATGCCATAAACAAATTAGGAGAACAAGGGATAATTTACCTATCAGATCTTTGAGAGAAGGGAGGAATTTATGACAAAAGAAGAACTAGAGAACATTATGAAAGGCAAAATGGACAACTTTGATTATAATATGTTAAAAAAAGGTTTTGCACAAAAAAATCAACAGAAGCAAAATTTAAATGGAAGGACAAAGCTGGGAAAAAATCTTTACATCTAGTATTTATGATAAAGATATCATTTCTAAAATATATAAAGAACTGTGTCAAATTTATAAGAATACAAATCATTCCCCAATTGATAAATTGTCAAAGGATATGAACAGATAATTTTCAAATGATAGAATTAAAGCCATTTATAGTTATATGAAAAAATGCTCTAAAAATTACTATTGATTAAAGAAATGCAAATTAAAACAATCCTGAGGTACCACCTCATATCTTTCAGACTTGCTTAGATGACAGGAAAAGATAATGATAAATGTGGGGGGGGGGGTATATGGGAAAACTGAGACACTAATGCATTGTTGGTGGAGTTGTGAAATGATCCAACCATTCTGGGGAACAATCTGGAACTATGTCCAAAGGACTAAAAAACTGTGCATACCTTTTGACCCAGCAGTGCTATTACTGAGTCTGTATCTCAAGGAAATCATAAAGGAGGAAAAAGGTATCACTTGTTCAAAAATATTTGTAGAAACTCTTTTTTTTTTTTGTGGTAGCAAAGAATTGGAAAAGGAGTGGATACCCACCAATGGGGGAATGGCTGAACAAGTTGTGGTACCTGAAGGTAATGAAATATTGTTCTATAAAAAATGATGAACAACCCAATTATAGAAAGACCTGGAAATATTTACAACTTGTTGATGCTTAGTGAAACAAGAAGAACCAGGAATACATCGTAAATGGTAACAGCAAGAATGTGCGATGATCACTTATGAAAGGCTTGATTTTTCTCAGTGGTTCAGTGATCCAAAGCAATCCCAACCAATAAACTTTGGACAGAAAATGCCATCTGCATCCAGAAAAAGAATTGGGGAGACTGAATATAAAGCAACACATGTTAGGTTCATATCTTTTTTTCTATTTTTTTCTCTCTTTTTTTTTTGTTTTTCTTTTTGCTCTGATTTTTCTCTTAACATGATTCATAAAGCAATGTATTAAAAATAGATAAACTTATTATAATAAAAAGTCTACTTTCAAGTGAAAATGAAATTCTCACTGCTCCCAAACTCTACTTCCACCATTTTATTGACTTTAACCTATACCATATTTCATCTGTATGTAACACATTGAAGTTTTACAAAAAGGAACATTTAATTTCCAAAAGTAAAATCACAAATATATAAATAGGAAGAATAATCCTCCTCCCTCTTGTAGCACCTCAGTGTTTAGTGAAGAAATGGGGAGTGGCTTCATCACTTTAATTGCTTTCTACTAAATACAGTTCCCGTTCTGTGTCCAAACCCTACCCTACCGCCCAAAGCTCAAGTCCCACAAAAGGCTTCCATGCTGGGTTGGATGACTTCTATTCTAGACCAACTATGATCCTGGAGTAACAGTTAAGAGTCATTGCTGCAGCCCTATTTGTAGTGGCTAGAAACTGGAAAATGAATGGATGCCCATCAATTGGAGAATGGCTGGGTAAATTGTGGTATATGAATGTTATGGAATATTATTGTTCTGTAAGAAATGACCAGCAGGATGAATACAGAGAGGACTGGCGAGACTTACATGAACTGATGCTAAGTGAAATGAGCAGAACCAGGAGATCATTATACACTTCGACAACGATATTGTATGAGGACATATTTTGATGGAAGTGGATTTCTTTGACAAAGAGACCTAAGTTTCAATTGATAAATGACGGACAAAAGCAGCTACACCCAAAGAACGAACACTGGGAAACGAATGTGAACTATCTGCATTTTAGTTTTTCTTCCCGGGTTATTTATACCTTCTGAATCCAATTCTCCCTATGCAACAAGAGAACTGTTCAGTTCTGCAAACATATATTGTATCTAGGATATACTGCAACATATCCAACATATAAAGAACTGCTTGCCATCTAGGGGAGGGGGTGGAGGGAGGGAGGGGAAAAAAATCGGAAAAGAAACGAGTGCAAGGGATAATGTTGTCAATATAAAGTAATCATTAAATAAAAAATAAAAATTAAAAAAAAAAAAAAGAAACTGAAGCAAGCATCAGACACTAGAGTTGAACTCAAAAAAAAAAAAAAAAGAGTCATTGCTGCTAAAAAAAAAAAAAAAAGATAGTGGAAAGAGAGCAATCAATTCAGAATAAACTAGTTTTTAATATGGATTCAAAGGAAGCTACCTCACTACATGATAGGGCACACAGTGGTCTCCATGTTAGTAAATCTAAGCATGCTCACAGCTAAGTTACAGGTATATAATTGCCAAAGGTCTGTGTAACATTTAAAAATAGGTAAAACTGTTTTGAGAAATATCATATAAGGAGGCATATTGTACATGCAGAGCAAATGACTGAAGTGAGTATATTCGTTCTTGGTTTTCACTGAAAAAAAATGCCACCATTGTCATTAAGCTTTCCACTTAATGTCATCAGAGGAATAAATAAATTTGTGTTCATTAAATATTTTTGTTTCATACATAGCTCTTGAGTTGATAGTCCTTTCTCCTGCTAAACGATGTAGTATGAAATTATACTGACTTCGTTGAGTCTGAAGAATTGATAAGTGAAGGGCCAAGCTTATAAAATTGCAAAATCCTAGGAAATATACAAGTTAAGTGCAAAGTGATGAAGGTTAAATCACATCACACCTGGAGTCAGATAATCTAAGTTTCATTGCCAGCTGTATCATCTAAAAATTGCTTAACTTTGTCAGAGTCAGACTCTTGCTGGGGTTTAGTGTTCTCACTGGCAAAATGTAAATTTCAGAAAGAGGGAGATGAGATATTGCACATGTACTGTTTTACAAGTTTTTATGTTATTTCTAACATAATACTTTAGCTGAGCAAACTCTCATCCTTTTGTGGTATCCCTCATTTTACAAAGGAGAAAATAGAGGCTCTAAGGAATGAAAAATCAAACCAAGATCTTATGCTTACTAAATTATAATTCCAATGAAAGCACACATTTTTCCTGAATTTTTAGTGTGCCCTCCCTCTCTATTATAATATACATAAGAGAATAACATTTGCTTTGTCTTCTTACTATACAGGATTATTGTGAAGACTAAATAAGATAACACGGAAGAAAAACTTTTTAACTATAAAAAGCTATATACATTTATGCTAATTTTCAAATTATAATCAATAAACAGGTATATCCCCTTCCAAATATAACAGGATTAGGTAAAACAGTGTTTCAGGGTATAGTTATTTCTCCACCACAAAGTTACAAATAAGAGTTCCTGGCCATAACATTTAATTAGATTCAAAAGCATCCCCAAAAATCATCTAGCTCAATCCCTTCATTTTACTGCAAAGGAAACTGAAGTCCAAGTAGGGTTAAGTGATCTGCTCAGGATCACACATGTGATAAATAACAGTATCAAAAATTTCCAGATCTTCTGATTCAAATCCAAAATACCGTGCACTATACCACACTACCTTAGATCAGGTCAAAGCAAAATTACTAACATTTAGTCAGTTTTTACAACTTTAATTTATGTTAAGAAATTATGTGGAACAAACTGGGCTGGATTTGGAGTTAAGATAAAATAACATGGATTGGACCATTAAGAAATACTATTATGCTATGTTGACTTGAAATCTGAAATCACCAAAGCACATATTTTATTTTGCATCTATTAAGTTTTCTGGAGAATGATCAATCTCATTTGGATGGCCAAGCATAAAACAGTGGTGAAGGAAAAAGTTGCCTTAGCAGGGAAATCGAATGTGAATGGAGTCACATAAGCCCAAAAAGGAGACTGCATGGGAATAAGTTTTAAAATCCTGTGATATTCTATAAGAGGGATGACTAAGCCTTTTTTTTTTAGGATAATTTTATTTTATTTAATAATAACTTTGTATTGACAGAATCTATGCCAGGGTAATTTTTTACAACATAATTCCTTGCACTCGTTTATGTTTCGTTTTTTCCCCTCCCTCCCTCCACTCCCCCCCCCAAGATGGCAAGCAGTCCTATATATGTTAAATATGTTGCAGTATATCCTAGATACAACACATATTTGCAGAACCGAACAGTTCTCCTGTTGCATAGGGAGAATTGGATTCAGAAGGTAAAAATAACTTGGGAAGAAAATCAAAAATGCAAATAGTTCACATTCGTTTCCCAGTGTTCCTTCTTTGGGTGTAGCTGTTTCTGTCCATCATTTATCCATTGAAACTCAGTTAGGTCTCTTTGTCATAGAAATCCACTTCCATCAGAATACATCCTCATACAATATCATTGTCGAAATGTATAATGATCTCCTGGTTCTGCTCATCTCACTTAGCATCAGTCCATGTAGGTCTCTCCAAGCCTCTCTGTATTCATCCTGCTGGTCATTCCTTACAGAGCAATAATATTCCATAACATTCATATACCACAATTTACCCAGCCATTCTCCACTTGATGGGCATCCATTCATTTTCCAGTTTCTAGCCACTACAAACAGGGCTGCTACAAACATTTTGGCACATACAGGTCCCTTTCCCTTTTTTAGTGGGGATGACTAAGCCTTAATCTGTTAATTTTATATCAAGATAAAGAAGAAACTTCCTTCCCATCCCCCTCCTGAACTGTAGACAAAGTAACATAACAGCAATATTGTAAGATCATCAGCTGTGAATGATTTAGCTATTCTAAGTGATACAACAATCCAGGACACAACTTGGGAAAGAACTGATGGTGTCTGAATATATATTGAAGGATCTTTTTTTCTTCTTTGTTTTTCTTGAGGGTTTTGTGTTTTATTTATGTTTTCTTTCACAACATGACTAACATGGAAATATATTCTGCATGACTGTATTCATATAACCTATATGGATGGCTTGCTTTGTCAATGGGGAGGAGTGGGCAAAGTTCTTTGTTTTCTTTTTCTCCTGGGGAGATGGATTTTTACCCTTTGTTAACTGTGGACAGGATGTTGGACCACCAGAAAAGAGCTGATATAATTTTTTTTGTTTTTTTTTATTTTGGGGGGATATAGACCTAGTAGTAGTATTGCTAGATCAAAAGGTATGCATGGCTTTATAGCCCTTTGGGCAAAGTTCCAAATTACTTTATAGAATGGTTCAATCAGTTCACAATTCCATCACAATGCATTATGAATTTATGGATTCAAAAAGAAAAGCAAACTATAATATTGGGGATTTATAATTTTATGCATACTTTGTTTTTCTCTTTTATGTATATAAAATCTTTATTTTATTTGATGTCTGTAAAATTCATAATAAAAAATTCTAAATATAAAATAAAGAAAATGCTAAGACTTGTTGGAATATGTAGAAAGGGAAAATAATTGATTAAAATGAATGGTTTAGGAACCAAATCTTGCTATTCCCTTCTTTTACCAAAAAAAAAAAAAAAATTGAAGATTAGGACAGCCAACAATGAAAGTGACTTTAAACTTAGAGGCAACAGAAGTCAAAAATGTAAAGATTTTTTATTTCTTTTTTGTTTGTTTTTAATCAAAAACAGAATAATGGAGCAGTTAAGTTAATGCCTGTATTATAAATAGGACCACTGTTAAAGATATGCCTTATTGGTCAAATGTCTGTTTAAAATGCTTATTATCTCCCTCTTTCATATTTAACATCTGGAATAAAAAAAAACAATAACTCGAGCTATACACTAGGACTTGGGATGTTCTCTAGGGAAAAGCTAAAGAATATTACAGTGGAGAACTTCAACATTAGAGTAGGACTTATTATATATTACATTAATATTATTAACCTACCTGGGTGCCCTCAACTAGTCACTTATTCATGCTGAATTTCAGTCTCCTTATCTGCAAAAATAAGGGAGTTGGACTCTATCACCACTGAGAATTTTTTCCCCTAGCTTTAAAATTACAATTCCATGTTTGATGGTAGTCAGTGGAGCAGCATTTCATAGGGGATCACTGGAGTACACAATTCAGATTTTTCTGTTATTTGTTTACTTCAAAATCTACTTCTTTAGATACTGCTTATAACTTTTAACATCTTTTGATCACTGTATAATTTATCTTACTATGAAAAGAATGGGCATCTAAGTACAGAACAACATCTCCATCTGGATGACCCAAAGACTTCTGACCTCTGCACATCAAATGCTGAGTTTATCTTTCCCACAAAGCTGTTCTTGATTACAATTTCATTATTAGCTATATATCTCAAGATATCTCCTTTCCCTTATCTATTATATCTAGGTAGTTACCAAGTACTATCAAATCTACCTCCATAGAACAAAGAAATGTAAAGAAGTCCCCATCACTTCACAAATGATGGCATGCAATTGCAATGAAATATCGAAGTGCAGAAAGAAATGGCAAGTATGAGGAATTTAGCAATTTGTATAAATTGATGCAGAGTGAAATCAGAACTATATATAATAAAAACAATTTAAGCAAGAAAAATCACTAAAACAGAAATCAAACTATAAGTAACCAAATAAGAAGTCATGGAATCCACTCCTCTTGGTAGAGAAGCTAGAGACTATAAAAAAGCAGAATGCTGCATACACTTTCAAATAAGGTTTCTCCAAGTGGAAATAAACCTTACCTTCCCTACTTCTCATGATATATCTTACTTATACCTTTCATACATAGTGTCTCAAAAATCTTAGTATAGTTTAAAGCTATAATAACTCAAAAACTTTGTATTTTTAAGTTATAATTATTTTGTTAAATTTTCTGCTGCTTGTGCTCATTTTGGCCTGACAACACCAAGAAAACATGTGTCCTCCATCCCGCCACACCATCCATATGTGAAACCATCAAATATAGTAAATGGTGAAGTTTTGAATGCTGTGACTAAGTTTTCTTACCTTGGCAGTATACTTTCTAGAGATGTCCACACTGATAATGAGACTGACGCACACATTACCAGAGCTAGCTCAGTATTTGGGAGGTTCCGAAGGAAAAGTGCGGGAAAGCAGAGTAATATTAGACTGACTACCAAACTGAAGGTCTTCAGAGCTGTTGTGCCATTCTTATTGTTGTATGTCTTTGAAACCTGGGCAATATACCAGTGTCATTTTCCAATTGCATATAAAAAATTACAATCTTTTAAAAAAAATTTGAGCATCAAATTCTCTCCATCTCTATTACTAATTATCTTTGAAAAGGCAGCAATTTGATTTCAATTATATATGTGAAGTTATGCAAAATACATTTTATATTATCCATCTTATAAAAGAAAACACAAATGAGATAAAACAACAAAAATAAAGTTTTAAAATGTTATGCTTCAGTCTTCATTCAGAATTTATCAGTTTTCTCTCTGAAGGTGGTTAGCATTTTTTATCGGGGGCTTTTGGAAGTGTCTTGAATCATTGTCTTAATCAGAGTATCTAAGTCTTTCACTGTTGATAATCATTTCAATATTGCTGTTACTGTGTACAATATTTTTCTAGTATTACTCATTTCATTTTGCATCAGTTTATGCAAGTCTCTCAAAGTTTTACTGAAAGCATCTTGCTCATCATTTCTTATAGTACAATAGTATTCCATTACAATCATAAACCACAACTTTTTTAGCCATTGCCCAACGGATTAACATCCCCTCAGTTTGCAATTGTCAAGCCACTACAAAATAGCTGCTACAAATATTTTCATGTAAATAGGTCATTTTCTCTTCTCTTTGATCTCCTTGGGATACAGGCTTAGCCTTGGTGTTGTTGATGGTATATGATGATGCATAGTTTCATAGTCCTTTGAGTATAACTCCAAATTGTTCTCTAGAATGTTTAGACTGTCACACAACTCCACTAATAACACATGAGTATCCCAATTTTTTCACATCCCCTCCAACATTTATCACTATCATTTTCTGTCATGATAGAGGATCTGATAGATATGAGATGGTATCTTAGAGTTGTTTTAATTTGTATTTCTCTAAACAACAGTAATGTAGAGCATTTTTTCATGTTATCATTGAGACCTTCAATTTCTTCTGAAAACAGCCTGTTCTCATCCTTTGATCGTCTATCAGCTGAAGAATGGTTTTTATTTTTTTTACAAATTTGACTCAGGTCTTTCTATATTTGAGAAATAAGGCCTACGTAAGAGAAATTTATAGCAAAAAGTCCCTCTAATTTTTTGTTTACCTTCAAATTTTTTCATTGGTTTTCTTTGTGTGAAAGCTTTTTAAAGTTTTAATTCACTTTAAATTATCTATTTTTCTTCCCATAATTCCCTCTATATCTTATTGAGTTTATAAACTCTTTCTTTATTCCCACATCTGACAGGAATATTATTCCAGTGCTTCATTAATTTGCTTATAACATAAAACTGTCTAAACCATTTAACCGTTTTTATCTCAGTATATAGTGTAAGATATTAGTTCACGCCTAATTCTGCCAAAATCTTTTCCAGAGTTCCCAGCAATTTTTGGGAAATGGTAAGAGCATGGATCTTTGGATTTATCTAAAGGTAGATAATGATAGTTATTTAGTACTGTGTATTATGTTGTACCTGACCTACTATATTGATATATTACTCTATTTCTGATCCAGTACCAGATTGTTTTCATTCTTATTACTTGGTAATATAGTTTGAAATCTCAAAATGCAAGGTTATCTTCCTTAATTTTTTTCATTAATTACCTTGATATTCTTGACCTTTTGTTCTTTCAGATGAATTTTATTACTATTTTTCTGGCTCTATAAAATAATTCTTTGGTTGTTTGGTATGACACTGTTAATTAATTTATTAGGTAAAATTGTAATTTTATTATATTGGCTCAGTCTACCTGTGAGCAATTAATATTTCTCCATATTCTTAAATCAGTATTTATATGCAAAGTGATTTGCAACAATGTTCATAGAGTCTGTGTGTTTATCTTGGCAGGTAGACTACATAGTATTTTATATGGTCTGTAGTTATTTTAAATGGAATTTCTATTATCTCTTCCTGCTAAGTGTTGTGGCATACAGAAATGATGGCAATTTGTGTGGGTTTATTTTATATCCTGCAATTTTGCTGAAATTGCTAATTATTTCAACTAGGTTTATATTTTTAAATTTTGTTTATTTAACATTTTCCCCAGTTACATTCAAAACAATTCTTTTCTTTACATTTGTTTTCAAGATTCCTGAGGACTTCCGGTTAAGATGGCGGAGAGGAGGCTCACAGTTGCATAAGCTCCGCGCTTTCTCTCACTATCCACTTCATTACAAGCCTCTGAATCAATGCTTGACTGAAAAAAACCCACAAATAGTTACCAAGAGAAGCCATCCTTGAGATCCGCCAAGAAAGGTCTGTCTTTACTGGAGGGCTGGGGCGGTTTTAGATCGGGCGCAGGCTGAGGGCAGCGGCAGTGAGAGCACGGGAGCAGAGCTGAGAGGGGGTGGGGAATGATCGTAGCAGTCTCTGCGGGGAGAGCTTCGCTACAGGTTTGGAACCTGCAGCAAGTCAACAGCCCAGCAGAGAAGCTAAAAACACCGGGGCTGAAGAATACAACCCCAAACAGCTGGAGTCTCTCAGGACCTGGCCGCCCCCCCCCTTCCCCCCCCTCAGTGACTCAGCACGCTTTGGGATCTCAGAGCGCAGGCGCAGCACAGTCCTGCTAGTGCCTCACTACTGCCACCTGCAGTCTGTAGAGGAAGCTCGATAACACACCCAGCCCCCCCCCCCCAAAGAAAGACTCCAGTTTTTTCTGTTTTTCTTTGGTAGTTTGTCTCTGATTAATAGACAGAATGAGCAAGAAGCTGAAGAGGACTTTAACCCTTGACAGCTTCTATACAGATAGAGAGCAGACTCTAAATCCTGAGGAGACTAAAAACAGGCAGTCCCCAGGTGATTCCCCAAAGGAGGAGATCATCTGTTCCTCAGCACAGATGAACCTCATAGAAGTGATTAAAAAGGCTCTCACAAGGGAGCTAGAAGAAAAATGGGAAAAGAGTCTGGAGAAAGTTAAAGAGAGAGTGGATAAAGAAGTAAAATCCTTGAAAAATAGGATTAGTGAACTGGAAACAGAAAACAGCTCTCTAAAAAACAAAATTGGCGAAATGGAAAAAAATTCCACAGAACAAAAGAACTCAATTGGACAATTAGAGAAAGATTTTAAAAAAGTGAGTGAAGAGAATACTTCACTGAAAATCAGAATTGAACAAGTGGAATTGAATGACTCGAGGAGACAAGAAGAATCAGTCAAGCAAATCCAAAAAAATCAAACAATGGAGAAAAATGTGAAATACCTTCTGGGGAAGACAACAGACCTGGAAAACAGATCCAGGAGAGACAATCTGAGAATCATTGGACTCCCAGAAAAACATGATGAAAAAAAGAGCCTGGACACTGTCTTCCAGGAAATTATCAAAGAGAACTGCCCAGAAGTCATAGGAACAGAGGAAAAAATAAACATTGAAAGGATTCATCGATCACCCACTGAAAGGGATCCTAAAATCAAAACACCAAGGAATATAGTGGCCAAATGCCAGAACCCTCAGATGAAAGAAAAAATATTGCAAGCGGCTAGAAAAACCCAATTCAAGTATCAAGGAGCCACAATAAGGATCACCCAGGATCTGGCAGCATCCACATTAAAAGATCGAAGGGCCTGGAATATGATATTCCGAAAGGCTAAGGAACTTGGTATGCAACCAAAAATAACTTACCCAGCGAGAATGAGCATCTTTTTCCAGGGAAGAAGATGGACATTCAACGAAGTAAGCGAATTTCATCTATTTCTGATGAAAAAAACCAGAACTTAACAAAAAGTTTGATCTACAAATATAGAACTCAAGAGAAATCTAAAAAGGTAAAGATTAATCTTGGGAACTATATTTTGACTATATAGATGTATAAAGAATACATGTATACCTTGTTCTAGAAATTGATGTGGAAAGGACATTGTACCAGAAAAAGGGTAAAGTGGGGGTAGTACATCTCATGAAGAGGCATAGGAAACCTATTATATCTGAGAGAAAGAATGGAGGGGGATGAATATAGTGGGTATCTTACTGCCTTCAGAATTGGCTTTAAGTGAAAAATCTTAAGACATATTCAATCTATGGTGAAACTTCTCCCCCATCTCATTGAAAAGTGAGAAGGGAAAAGTGGAAAGGGAAGGAATAAGCTAAGCGGAAGGGAATACGGGAACTGGGAGGGAAAGGGGTAAGATAGGGGGAGGAACTCTAAGGCGGGGGGAGGGACACTAAAAAGGGAGGGCTGTGAGAAGCAAGGGGTGCTCACAAGCTTAATACTTGGAAGGGGGGGAAAGGGGAAAGAAGGGAGGAAAGCATAAACCGGGGTTAACAAGATGGCAAGTAATACAGAATTGGTCATTCTAACCATAAACGTGAACGGGGTAAACTCCCCCATAAAGAGGAAGCGGTTAGCAGAATGGATTAAAAGCCAGAATCCTACAATATGTTGTTTACAGGAAACACACCTGAAGCGGGGAGATACATGCAGGTTAAAGGTAAAAGGTTGGAGCAAAATCTACTATGCTTCAGGTGAAGTCAAAAAAGCAGGGGTAGCCATCCTGATCTCAGATCAAGCTAAAGCAAAAATTGACCTAATTAAAAGAGATAAGGAAGGACACTATATCTTGCTAAAGGGTAGCATGGATAATGAAGCACTATCTATATTAAACATATATGCACCAAGTGGGGTAGCATCTAAATTCTTAAAAGAGAAACTAAGAGAGCTGCAAGAAGAAATAGACAGTAAAACTATAATAGTGGGAGATCTTAACCTTGCACTCTCAGAATTAGATAAATCAAACCACAAAATAAATAAGAAAGAAGTCAAAGAGGTAAATAGAATACTAGAAAAGTTAGATATGATAGATCTCTGGAGAAAATGTAATGGAGACAGAAAGGAATACACTTTCTTTTCAGCAGTTCATGGAACCTATACAAAAATTGACCATATATTAGGACATAAAAACCTCAAACTCAAATGTAGTAAGGCAGAAATAGTAAATGCATCCTTTTCAGACCACGATGCAATGAAAATTACATTCAACAAAAAAGCAGGGGGAAGTAGACCAAAAAATAATTGGAAACTAAATAATCTCATACTAAAGAATGATTGGGTGAAACAGCAAATCATAGACATAATTAATAACTTCACCCAAGAAAACGATAATAATGAGACATCATACCAAAATGTATGGGATGCAGCCAAAGCGGTAATAAGGGGAAATTTCATATCTCTAGAGGCCTATTTGTATAAAATAGAGAAAGAGAAGGTCAATGAATTGGGTTTGCAATTAAAAATGCTAGAAAAGGAACAAATTAAAAACCCCCAGTCAAACACTAAACTTGAAATTCTAAAAGTAAAAGGTGAGATCAATAAAATTGAAAGTAAAAAAACTATTGAATTGATTAATAAAACTAAGAGTTGGTTCTATGAAAAAACCAACAAAATAGACAAACCCTTAGTAAATCTGATTAAAAAAAGGAAAGAGGAAAATCAAATTGTTAGTCTTAAAAATGAAAAGGGAGAACTCACCACTAACGAAGAGGAAATTAGAGCAATAATTAGGAGTTACTTTGCCCAACTTTATGCCAATAAATTCGACAACTTAAATGAAATAGAAAAATACCTCCAAAAATACAGCTTGCCCAAACTAACAGAGGAAGAAGTAAATATCCTAAACAGTCCCATCTCAGAAAAAGAAATAGAACAAACTATCAATCAACTCCCTAAGAAAAAATCCCCAGGACCAGATGGATTTACATGTGAATTCTACCAAACATTTAAAGAACAATTAACTCCAATGTTATATAAACTATTTGAAAAAATAGGGATTGAAGGAGTCCTACCAAACTCCTTTTATGACACAGATATGGTACTGATACCTAAACCAGGTAGGCTGAAAACAGAGAAAGAAAATTATAGACCAATCTCCCTAATGAATATTGATGCTAAAATCTTAAATAAAATATTAGCAAAAAGATTACAGAAAATTGTCACCAGGATAATACACTATGACCAAGTAGGATTTATACCAGGAATGCAGGGCTGGTTCAATATTAGGAAAACTATTAGCATAATTGACTATATCAATAACCAAACAAACAAAAACCACATGATCATCTCAATAGATGCAGAAAAAGCATTTGATAAAATCCAACATCCATTCCTAATAAAAACACTTGAGAGCATAGGAATAAATGGACTTTTCCTTAAAATAGTCAGGAGCATATATTTAAAACCATCAGTAAGCATCATATGCAATGGGGAAAAACTGGAACCTTTCCCAGTAAGATCTGGAGTGAAGCAAGGTTGCCCACTATCACCATTATTATTTAATATCGTATTAGAAACACTAGCCTCGGCAATAAGAGTCGAGAAAGATATAAAAGGAATTAGAGTAGGCAATGAGGAAACCAAACTATCACTCTTTGCAGATGATATGATGGTATACCTAGAGAACCCCAGAGATTCTACCAAAAAGCTATTGGAAATAATTCATAATTTTAGCAAAGTAGCTGGCTACAAAATAAATCCCCATAAATCCTCAGCATTTTTATACATCACCAACAAAACCCAACAGCAAGAGATACAAAGAGAAATTCCATTCAGAATAACTGTTGATACCATAAAATATTTGGGAATCTATCTACCAAAGGAAAGTCAGGAATTATATGAGCAAAATTATAAAAAAGTCTCCACACAAATAAAGTCAGACTTAAATAATTGGAAAAATATTAAGTGCTCTTGGATCGGCCGAGCGAACATAATAAAGATGACAATACTCCCTAAACTAATCTATTTATTTAGTGCTATACCAATCAGACTTCCAAGAAAATATTTTATTGATCTAGAAAAAATAACAACAAAATTCATATGGAACAATAAAAAGTCGAGAATCTCAAGGGAATTAATGAAAAAAAAATCAAATGAAGGTGGCCTAGCTGTACCTGATCTAAAATTATATTATAAAGCAGCAGTCACCAAAACCATTTGGTATTGGCTAAGAAATAGATTAGTGGATCAGTGGAAAAGGCTAGGCTCACAAGACAGAATAGTCAACTATAGCAATCTAGTGTTTGACAAACCCAAAGCCCCTAACTTCTGGGAAAAGAATTCATTATTTGATAAAAACTGCTGGGATAATTGGAAATTAGTATGGCAGAAATTAGGCATGGACCCACACTTAACACCATATACCAAGATAAGATCAAAATGGGTCTATGACCTAGGCATAAAGAACGAGACTATAAATAAATTAGAGGAACATAGAATAGTTTATCTCTCAGACTTGTGGAGGAGAAAGAAATTTGTGACCAAAGATGAACTAGAGACCATTACTGATCACAGAATAGAAAATTTCGATTACATCAAATTAAAAAGCCTTTGTACAAATAAAACTAATGCAAACAAGATTAGAAGGGAAGCAACAAACTGGGAAAACATTTTCACAGTTAAAGGTTCTGATAAAGGCCTCATTTCCAAAATATATAGAGAACTGACTCAAATTTATAAGAAATCAAGCCATTCTCCAATTGATAAATGGTCAAAGGATATGAACAGACAATTTTCAGAGGATGAGATTGAAACTATTACCACTCATATGAAAGAGTGTTCCAAATCATTATTGATCAGAGAAATGCAAATTAAGACAACTCTGAGATACCACTACACACCTGTCAGATTGGCTAAGATGACAGGAAAAAATAATGATGAATGTTGGAGGGGATGCGGGAAAACTGGGACACTAATGCATTGTTGGTGGAGTTGTGAACGAATCCAACCATTCTGGAGAGCAATCTGGAATTATGCCCAAAAAATTATCAAAATGTGCATATCCTTTGATCCAGCAGTGTTTCTATTGGGCTTATATCCCAAAGAAATACTAAAGAAGGGAAAGGGACCTGTATGTGCCAAAATGTTTGTAGCAGCCCTGTTTGTAGTGGCTAGAAACTGGAAAATGAATGGATGCCCATCAATTGGAGAATGGCTGGGTAAATTGTGGTATATGAATGTTATGGAATATTATTGTTCTGTAAGAAATGACCAGCAGGATGAATACAGAGAGGCTTGGAGAGACCTACATGAACTGATGCTAAGTGAAATGAGCAGAACCAGGAGATCATTATACACTTCGACAACGATATTGTATGAGGACATATTTTGATGGAAGTGGATTTCTTTGACAAAGAGACCTGAGTTTCAATTGATAAATGACGGACAAAAGCAGCTACACCCAAAGAAAGAACACTGGGAAACGAATGTAACTATCTGCATTTTTGTTTCTCTTCCCGGATTATTTATACCTTCTGAATCCAATTCTCCCTACGCAACAAGAGAACTGTTCGGTTCTGCAAACATATATTGTATCTAGGATATACTGCAACATATCCAACATATAAAGGACTGCTTGCCATCTAGGGGAGGGGGTGGAGGGAGGGAGGGGAAAAAAATCGGAACAGAAATGAGTGTAAATATAATGTAATTATTAAATAAAAAAAAATTTAAAAAAAAAAAAAAAAAAAAAAAAAAAAAAAAAAAAAAGATTCCTGAGCTCCAGATCTTCTCCCCCATCCCCACCCTATAGTTAAGAAATCGCATGTGAAGTCATGTAAAACATCTCCACAAAAGTCAAGCTGTGGAAGAAAACATATCTCCTACCCTAAAGAAAATAAAAACTTTCAAGAAAAATTAAAAAGAAAAAGAGAAATAGAGAATGCTTCAAAATGTATTTCCACACAATCAGTTTATTTTCTAGGTATGGACAGGACTTTTCATCATAAGTCCTTAAGAGTATTAACTAGATTTTTTTAAAGATAATTTTCTAGGGTTCTTTAAGTATACCATCATATCAACTGGAAAGAGTGATAATTTTGTTCCTCTGTTATCTATTTTTATTCCTTCAATTTTTTTTCTTTTATTGCAATAGCTAGCATTTAGTATAATACGGAATAATAGTGATAATAGACATCCTTGCTTCACTCCTGATCTTACTGGGAAGGCTTCCAGTTTATGCCTATTACAGATATTGTGTGCCCTTGGTTTTATATAGATACCACTGATCATCTTTTTAAAAAGATTCAATTGATTCTATGCTTTCCACTGTTTCAAAGGAGAATGAGTATTATGTTTTTTCAAGGGCTTTTTCTACATCTATTGATATGATCTTTTTTCCTACTGTTATTAATATGATCAATTATACTTAGAATTTTTCTGCATTGCAAGTATAAATCCCCTTTATTTGTAGCATATGATCTTTCTGATATACTGCTGTATTCTGCTTTCAAGTATTTTATTTAAATTTTCTTAACTGATGGAAAGGAACTTGGTCTATAGTTTTCTTTCTCTGTTTTTGTTCTTCCTGATTTAAGGTACCAAAACCATGTTTGTGTCACAATAAATCTCGTAGGATTCTTTTACCTATTTTTCCCAAAAAAGCTTATATTGTATTTGGATTAATTGTTCCTTCAATGATTGGTAGAATTTAATTGTTGATCCATCTGGTCCTGGGAATTTTTCTTAGGAAGCTAATTGATGCCTTGTTCAATTTCTTTTTCTGAGATAGAACTACTTAAGTATATCATTTCTGCTGCTGTTAATGTGAGCAGTTTATGATTTTGTAAATATTCATTCATATCACTTTGGGCAAAATAACTCAATAACTGCTTCAATTTCATCTTCACTGGTAGTGCAGTCACCATTTTCATTTTTGATATTACTAATTTCTAGTTTTCCACTTTCTTTTTAAAGTCAAATGAACTTATAATTGTGTTGATTTTTTTTCATAAAACTAGTTACTACATATATTTATTAATTTTGTGCTTTTTTAACTTTCCATTTTATTACTCTCTCCTTTAATTTTTTAAGATTTACATTTTGGTGTTTAATTGGAGATTTCTTAACTTGTTCATTTTCTAGTGTTTTTAATTATATACTCACATTGATCTGTTCTCTTTTCTTTTCCCTCTTCCCTCCCCTCCCTTCCCCTTTTCTTTTCTCTTCTCTCTCTCACTGACATACATTTAGAGGAATAATTTTTCCCCTAAGTACTGTCTCCTCTCTCCTCTCCTCCCCTCCCTTACCCCAATCCCTGACATATGGATTTAGAGACATAAATTTTCCCCTAAAAACTGCTTTGGTTGCATTTGCAAATTTTAAAATGTTGTTTCCTTGTTGTAATTCTCTTTAATGAAATTGCTATTTCTATATTTTGCTTTGACCAATTCATTCTTTAGGATTAGATTAGTTTCCAACTCTTCCACAACTCTTTATGAAATATAGGATTTTTATTGTATTTTTATTTGAAGAAAGTACTTTTCATATTTCTGCATTTGGTTGTAAAGTTTTTATGCCTTACTACAAAGTCAATTTTTAGAAAAGTGTCACATACAACTGAGAAAAAGTCTTACTCCTTTCTATTCCCATTCAGTTTACTTCAGAAGGCTATCATAGCTAATTTTTCTAAGATTCTATTAATCTCCTTGACTTTCTTTACTTATTTTATGGTTAGATTTATCTAGCTCTGAGAGGGGAAAGTTGAGATTCTTCACTACAGTAGTTTTAGTATTTTCACCTGTATTTCATTTAATTTTTCCTTTAAAAATATGGATATCATGCTACTTAGTGCTTACAGGATAAGTATTAATATTTCATCATTATGGTTTCTTTTAGCAAGATGTAACATTTCTGCTTACTCCTTTTAATGAGATCTGTTTTTTGCTTTTATTCTAAGATCATGATTGCTAATCCTTCCTTTTTTACTTCAATTAAAGCATAACATATTCTGTTCTGGGTCCCATTTTTACTTTCTGTGTGCATCTCTCTGTGCATTTCTTGTAAACAACTTCTTGTTGGATTCTAGTTTCTAATTCATTCTACTATGTGCTCTCATTTTATCAGTGAATTCAACCCATTCATACTCACAGTTATGATTACTAACTGTGCATTTCTCTCCATTATATTTTTTTCTGTTTATCCTTCTCTCTTTCTTTTTATTCTGTCCCTCATCTAAATTTTATTTTTCTTCTCATCATTCCTTTCTTTCATCTGTCTTACCTTTTAACTCTCATTCCCAACTCCTTTCCCTCCTATTTCCCTGTTGGATAAGTTAGAGTTCTAATACATAGTCTATACAAACATTTCCATCAATTTTTTTTTATATTTTCTCAACATAATAGATGCCTTACTGCACTTTCCTTCTATGTAGAATTTTTCTAACTTCCCCAATAAGGATAAAGCTCTTATAAGATATATGTATTATAGCTCCATGTAAAAAGGAAAACAGTTTTAACTTTATTCAGTCCCTTATGATTTATCTTTCATGGTTACTTTTTTTATGCTTCTTTTGAATCTGTATTTGAAAATCAATTTTATATTCAGCTCTAGGCTTTTCATTAGGAATGCTGGAAAACCTATTATTACATTAAATAATCTTTTTTTTTCTTTGAAGGATTAGACTTAATATTTCAAGGTAGGTTATTCTTGGTTGTAATCCCAGCTCTTTTCTCTCTAAAATATCACATTGTAAGCCCTCTACTTCTTTAGGTGATAGCTGCTAAATCTAGTGTGATCCTGATTGTGAATCCATGGTATTTGTAAGGTTTCTTTCTTGCTGTTTTAAGTCTTTTCTCCTTGACTTTGACCTTTGGAATCTGGCTATAATATTGCTTAGAATTTTCATTTTGGGATTTCTAGATAGTGACTGGCAAATTCTTTCAATTTCTATTTTACCCTAGAATATTGAGGCAGTTTTCCTTAAGAATTTATTGAAATAAGACGTCTATGCTCTCCTTTAGATAACTAAATAACTTTTAAAATTATTGTTTTAATATTTTTATTTTCCCAGTTGCATGTAAAACAATTTCTTACATTTGTTTTTAAATTTTTGAGTTCAAGATCATTCCCCTTCCTACACACACACACACACACACACACACACACACACACAGCTCCCCATATTGAGAAGGCCCATGTGAAGCTGTGAAAAACATTTCCACAAAAGCCATGTTGCAAAAGAAAACATAGATCTCCCCACCCCCCCCAAAAAAAACCTCAAGAAAAAAAAAGTTTTATAAAAGTATACGTTTGTCTGTATTTAGACACAATTAGTTCTTTCTCTGAGTATAGATAGCATTTTTCATCATAAGTCCTTCAGAGTAGTCTTGGATCATTGTATTGCTAAGAATGGCAAAGTCATTCATAGCTTATTATCTCACAACTTTGTTATTACAATGTACACAGTACATTTCACTTTGCTTCAGCTCATTGTGGACTTTCCAGATTTTTCTGATGCCATAATGCTCATCATTTCTTATAGAAGGATAATATTCCTTTATAATCACATACTACAATTTGTGCAGCCATTTTCAAATTGATTGGCATCTTTTCAATTTCCAATTCTTTGCCATGAGAAAATAACTGCTAAAAGTATTTTATACAGTTTTTTTTTCCTTTTAAAAAAATCTCTTTTAAGATTCATTTTTGGTGTTGTTTGGCCAAAGGATAGGCATGATTTTATAACACTTTGGGCATAGATAATATCTTTTGATCATTTATCAAATGCAGAATAGCTCTTATTTTTTAATAAATTTGACTTACTTCCCTAAACATTTGAGAAATGAGACTTTCATCAGAGAAATTTTCTTCAAAATTGTTTTCATAATTACTGTTTCTAACTGTATGTCCTTTCATTTATTCTATTCTTTCTTTTCACCCTGTCCCTCTTCAAAAGTGTTGTGCTTCTGCCCAGTTCCTCCCCAATGTACCCTCTCTTCTATTACCTGTCCTGTTTCTCATATCACCTTCTCTTCTTATTTTTCTGCAGGGTAAGATAGATTTCTATACCCATATTGCATGGGTTTGTTATTTTCTCTTTGAGCCAATTCTGATGAGAACAAGGTTCACTCACTCCCGCTCCTTACCCACTTTCCTCTACAATGTAAAAGCTTTTACTTGCCTCTTTTATGGAAGATAGTTTACACCATTTCCCTTTCCTTTTCCCATTGTCCCAACACATTTCTCTCTAATGCCTTAATTTTATTTTTAAGGTATCATCCCTTCATATTCAACTCATACCTCTGTGCTCTGTCTACATATACTCTTCATAACTGCCATAATAATGAGAAAGTTCTTATGAGTTACAAATATCTTCCCATGTAAGAATGTAAACAGATAAAAGTGTTAAGTACCTTATAATTTCCCTTTACTGATTACCTCCTTGTGCTTTTCTTAAGAACTGTATTTGAAAAATCAAATTTTCTATTCATCTCTGGTCTTATCATCATGAATGCTTGAAAATACTCTATTTTATTAAATATCCATCTTTCCCTCTGAAGGATTATACTCAGTTTTGCTGGATGATTCTTGATTGTAATCCCCATTCCACTGCTCTCTGGAATGTTATATTCCAAGTTCTCCAGTCCTTCAATGTAGAAGTTGCTAAATCTTGTGTTACAGTGCAGATCCACTGTATTTAAATTGTTTCTTTCTGGATGCTTGCAATATTTTCTCCTTGACCTGTGAATTCCAGAATTTGGATATAATATTCCTGGGATTTTTTATCTTGGGATCTGTTTCAGGAGGTGATTGGTACATTCTTTCAGTTTCTACTTTATCCATTGGTTATAGCATATCAGAACAATTTTCCTGGATAATTTCTTGAACGATAATGTCCAGGCTCTTTTTTTGATAATAGCTTATTTTTTCCTGCATCTATTTTACAAGTTAACCCAATAATTCTTAAATTATCTATTAATTTAAACTAAATTACCTATTTTCCAGGTCAGTAATATTTTTATTCCAATAAGACATTTCATATTTTCTTCTTTTAATTGTGTTTTACTGTTTCTTGATGTCTTATATAGCAATTAGCTTTAATGTGCCCAGTTCTAATTTTTAAGAAATTATTTTCTTCAATGAGTTTTTGTTACTTTTTCTATTTCATCTATTATATTTTTAAGGAGTCAGTGAAATTTTGTACTCTTTTCTGCATTTGGTAAATTATATTTTTAAAGTGTCATATTCTTTAGGATTTGTGTGCCTCATTTACCAAGCCTTTAATTTTCTTTTCACAATTTTCTTCCTTTTCTTTCATTTCTTTGCCTAGATTTTCTCTATCACTCTTATTTGATTTAGAAAATTATTTTAGCCCTTCCAGAAATTCCTGTTGAACTTCTATCCAATTCAAATTTTTTTCTTTGAGTCTTTGCTTATAACTTTTGACTTGATTGCCTTCTTCTAAGTCTGTGTCTCCCTGCCATCATAATAGCTTTTTGGTTTGGAGGTTGTTTGTTTTTGTGACTGGACGCTGTCACTATTGTTGTTGTTGTTTGCTCATTTTTCCATCCTATTTCTTGATTTGGAATTTTATGTTAATGTTGGACTTTGTTCCTGGTGGAGGGGAAGAGGCAGGATTTATCTCAAGATTTTCACTTTTTTTCCACTATTGTTTTCAAAGCTAATTCTGGAAGGCTGGAAAATTTTTAGTGCTTCCCAAGTGAACTTTGATCTTTATCCAATAAGGACCTCTGATCATTTGAGATTGCAACTGATATAGTTCCTCAGGCTCCTTCCTCCCTGAGGTCAAAAATAATATTGTTCCTCATGGTCCCTGAACTCTTGGTGCAGGAAATGATAGTGTGTCTCAGGGTAGTTTCTACTTCCTCTTGATTGAAAGTGCTCTCCTTTGTCCTTGAACCCAGAAATGAATATATGTAATAGAGTTGTCAAACCACATCTTGTCCTGCATCCATATCAAGTACTAGCTCAGAGATACCCAGTAATCTCTTTGTGACCAATTGCCAAGCTTCCTTAGAATCTCTGACTTGGGACCTCACAAAACTGCTGCTGCTTCTGTCATTAACACTTAGTCCCACCACTGTTGTTTCATCCTCATGGGCTCCAGGTTAGCTTCCACCCCAGTGTCACAGCCCTCTCTTTCCTTAGTTATCTTGCATTGGAAAACATGTCTCACTCTGAGCTTTTGTTGACTGCCACTTCAGAATTCAATATGCAGTATTATTTTAAGCTTGTTTGGAGATAAAGCTAGGAGAAGTTAGAAGAGTGGTTCTCTACTCTGCTATCTCAGTTCCATCCCATAATGCTTTAGCAGTTTTAATAGTTTAAAACTTCACAAAGACTTTTGGGACACCCTGTATATATCTAGCTTCTTTCATCTAAGGTTGTGAGGACCAAATAAGAGAATATATGTAAAGCACTCTATAAACCTTAAATGCTTGCTATTATTGCTATTGCATCTGAATTTATTATTTTGCACTATAGTTATTGTTTAAAGTATGCTGTAATATGATTTATAGCACACAATACATAGCATAAAATATTACTCACATTTTATAGTTTTGTTGTAATATAACATTCACATTAACTTATATTTGTAACATTTTGTACTATCATTTAGCTGTCTTAAATATACTTATAAAGGTTTTTCACTGGCCCTCTGAGCTGTTGTGAGTTTCTTGTATCAAAATTTCTTTGACGAAGTCAGGATCCATTATTTCTTATTGCTAAAGACCTTGATTGTTCTGGTAACCTCTCATTCCACTCTTATAGTTGATGATTGGTCCAGGATTCCATCAGTTTCAGGATTCACTCCTTCTATCCCACATTTCATTAGTGTTATTGTTGCTGGTTTCATAGGATTGCTCCTACTGCTAATTCAAATGAATCTGATCTCAGACATTATAACATGATGAGAGGCTTTACCCAATTATATAAATCAGTTTCTGTCACATCTGTGTTCATGATTCTATCCAGTACTGAGGAACAGGCCAGAAATGTTCACCTCCCCAGGGCCACCACCCAGATTACCTAAGCACTACAAAGGGAATCCATAAATGACAAGCAGAACCTGATGGTCACTCCAAGAGTGATGAATCTGCACCACATTTAATTTTAATTTAATAAGAAATCCTGAGTACTCCTGAAGATCACAGGGAGAGAGCAAACTGGAGTCAGTTTATTCTAACAAGGGGCATCGGTTCTTGTCACAATGATCATAAATGACAGATGAACTTACAGAGAGGAACCCATGGGACCACAAACATCTGACCAAGAGAGAGAATTCTGGTTCAGTGAGTTAATCAATGGTCCAAATGCTTGAGCAGAAAAGTGAATTTACAAGGTGGTTAAATTAGTCTTTAGTGAATCCAGGCCTCCATGCTATCAATCAATAATAGATAGGAATGAAAGAGAATCTAGTCTTGAGATGGGCATCTCCTATTTAGAATGAATGACTGTTTCCTGAATTAATGCTAGTGTATGATGAATTCCTGGCTCTTTTCACATGCATATGAGATCACTCTGGAATGATAACTGAATTCAGAGTTGTATTTCTTAATCCTCACATTCATTTAATCAATCAGAATCCCATTCACCACAGAAATAGAATTGGAAGGGATTTCAGAGATCATCTAATCTCACTCTCTCAGTTACAGATGAGGAAAACTGAGGTTCAGAAAAATGAAGTTACCTGTCCAAGGTCACACTGATAATAAGCACCAGAGTCAGAGGCAGGCTGTCCAACTCGCGAGCCATATTTCTTTTCTTCATGATTCTTGTGATGTTTCAGATAGATGATAGAGATAGACAAACACACAGATAAACAGAGATAAATATAGACAGACAGAAAGATATATAGATAGAGATAAATACAGATAGAAAGTTAGATAAACAGAGAAAAATAGATACAGATAGAAAGGTAGATAGATAGATAGATAGATAGACAGACACACAGACACACAGTATGTGTGTGGCCAGAGTCTTCTGAAGGGCTGCCTCCTCATCCAAAACTAGAAGATATAGTAGTGAAAAAGGACAAGAAGTGAAAAAAATTATGGGGAAAAACACTAAGATTTTGCTGTGAAACAGGAGCAATAAAATCATTTTCTGGCAGGGGGCAAATGAGTCAACTTTCAGGCAAAATTCTATAACATGAAGTAGGGCTTCTCTACTCATATAGATATGAACTACAGGAAATGATGGTGGCCATCACTTACAAAGTGCCCACCTCAGAGGAATCTGGGACACCATGAAAATAATCAACACAAAATAGACCAAAGTGGGCATGATGCCCAGACTACCAGCCAGCCAGCCACATGGAAAAAAAATACACAGTATAAACCCAAAATTGAACCAAAAACCAAAAAGAATACAGAGAAGCTAAAATATGTGAATGTACTGCTTTATTTACTATAGTGCTAAATCAAAGAAAACGCAAATGTTCCTTTTGAGTCTTCTTGGTGGAAGAATTCTAAGCTGGGTTGACTGGACTCCTTAAGAATCCTCAAGGTTCCAAAGGCTATTACTAGCTATGGTGCTAGGCAAGGGACCCCTGATTCTTCCTCAAAAGCCTTATCAATGGTCCACAAGGGATTTAAGAAGTAAGGATAAGATATTCTACTTCAGATGGAGTTAGGGAAAGGTCCCACAAAGGACATTGCTCCTTTTGTAAACTTTAGCAATCTCCATTGTTTGCTTGATCTATTCTGATTCCTCATAACAGAAAAAACCCAGAGATTTTCAGGGCAATATCAGTATAGATCAACTTCTGGCAATCTTACTAATGGTTTCTAATATGAGTCTAAGGAAAATACAGTATTCGCTTTATATTTATGCCATACACACACATATACCTAAATATATGTGTATATACATATATATTATAACTCATATGTATATTATATGTGCTTGTTGTATGGCTCTTAGAGTGAAAGCTTATTTTGAGTGAGAAATGCTTCATTCTTTGTATTTGTATCCCTAACACAGATTAATTACTTGTTGATTAAATAACTGTTGTTTATGTGCTAACCTACTAGATACAAAAAAGTTCATCAGAAGAAGCTTGACTACCAGATTGCAGACTGGGATGAGTTAAAGTAAAAATGGGGTAGATTTGGGAAGGAAAGCTTAAAAGGTCAATGGTCAACTTTCTGGCAATGAAACCCTCTGCATTTAATAGACTAGCATTTGAATATTATCATCAAGGATTTCTATGTCAGACACCAGACCAGGTTCTGAGGATATGAGTACAAATTAATGAAAACCATCTACTAAGACATATAAGGCACTGATCTACACTGGTGAAAGAAGCAGACAACTAGTAAAATTGTGGGTATTGACTAGCAAAGCTAATATCTTTGTGAAGCAAGAAAATTATCATTATCAGTGAGCCATGAATACATGGTAGGGATGGGGGGGGATTAATTCATTCCAGGGATACTGCATATCCCATCAGTAGGTACGCTCAAGGCCAGCTAATTTCTAGCAAGAGCACCAGAATGCCCCCCCTAATAAAACAGTCTGGTACTTCATGATTACCTTCTTTTTATTTTTTTAAACTTCAGAAACACCTGTGAATTTCAGAAACTCCCCTTCAGGGCCACACTCTGTACCTAAGGAAGACAAAGCCTGCTGTTCTCTGCCATGCTGTCTATGTTGCCAGGAAGCATCAAACCAAATGAATGGGAAGAGAGCATATGACAGCACAGTCTGTTACCATGTAACTCCCCAGGAATCATCCTGGGTGTACCAGATTCAAACTACATTAAAAATAAAAAAGGAAACACTTTTTCCCTGCCAGAGAAAATCCATCTACAATTGGCTTCTGGGGATGCCAAAGTGGGCAAAGCCCTAAGCAGGAGGGAATTCTGTGTTACCCTACCATCCACTGACACAATTGTATATTTTTGGTGAGAGGGGGCAGATTCACATTTCTTGTGAAGGACTTTCCCTATGACCAAACTGTGGCAGCCCAGGTGATATTGCCTCCACTTTATAGACAAATAAACTGAAGGCGAGGATAAATGACTTGCTTGTGATCATACATCGAGAGGTAAAATGGGAATCCAGAACTTGTCCCTCTAAAACTAAAGTTCTTTCTACTTTACCAAGTTTCTGAAAAAGAACTTGGGTTCCAACAACACAAAGGTTCTTAGTGATAGAAGTTTCTTCCTATTGTTAAGGTACTCCACAGGTGCTCTGACACAACCAGATATTTCTAAACAACCAAAGAGCTCTATAAATATTAAATGGATTCGTTCACTACGTTCCATAAATACATTATCTTTGTTCCAAGAAGTTAATCTTTAAAGATTTTTTTAAGAGATCGATATCTAGGAGAATATATACCAAGTCTATTGAGTTTACAAATGTTCCAGACTTTAATTCCAAAAGCTTTTAAGTGATGTTAGTTACTATACTGGATGCAGTCTTTAGGTGGCAGTGACTGTTACTTGACAACTTTAAAATTAGGATATACCTAAACTTGCCAAATTGCCTGACTCAACTGCCAAGTTTTTACAAAGCCAAGGACAATATGGTTCCGTTTTATTTGTGTAGAACAGTGACACCTAGTGGCAGGGGAGTCTAATCGCAAAAGGTAAATTTATGAATGTGTCCTTACCCACCCCCTTTTGCCCCCTCAACACTCATCCATCACCTCGAGAGATGTGGGGTAAGGAGATAGGTTATCTCTATTATATCGCTGCTCTTGTTTGGGCTTAATACTGATTGCCTATTAGGAAATTCAAATTTTGCCTATTCTAAACCTTTTTCAAATGTAATGAGTGGGATTTATTCAGTGCATTGTAAAAATACCCTTTATTCTATTTTATGCCCCAATAAGCTCCCATTTTAATGGCAAACCCAGATTGTCCACACAACCAATACTTTCTAGATTGCCAGAATATATCATAAAGCAAAAAAAGTTCTGGTTCTCATTACATAGAATTCCCAATCCCTCTTATTTTTGTCCGCCTTCATTTTTGATTTATTTCACAGGCTAATTGTACACTACTTCAAAGTCCGACTCTTTTTATATAGCAAAATAACTGTTTGGACGTTTTGTATTTAATTTATACTTTAACATATTTAACATGTATTGGTCATCCTATATGGTGGGATGGGGCAGGGGGGTGAGGGGAAGAAGGGGAAAAATTGGAACAAAAGGTTTGGCAATTGTCAATGCTGTATTAATAAAAAAAAAAGTTCTGGTTCTGGGGAAGAGACTGTGATCAAAGCATACTAGCATAGTTCCCAAATGACTAGTTACAAAGCTATGGCAGCCTAGTAAACCCCAGCTATCAGCAGTAGCCTAACTAGCTACTAAAGTGAACCTTCAATGCTTCCAGAAAAAGGCTCTTCCCGGAATCACCTGATAGCAACAAACCTGAAATGACAGAGTTGAAAGATAGAGGAAAATATCTGTATCCTATAGTATTATCACTACCATGGGCCAGGTATAGACTTCCCCATGGTCTCACTGCATAAAACATAACAACCAGGACCTTCCTTCATCAAAACTCAGCCAGATTATAGAAAATAGAATTGAACTTTGCTTTCAGCCAGTTTGATACATGAAAATGCATGTTACACCTTTGCCAAACTGGGATTAGAATTAGAAATCACAAGGTCAGGAGAGCTATGTCTGGCTCCGCCACTGAGACTTAGAGAAGTCTTTCACTTTTGTGGGCCTTAGAAAGAAATACCATAGACCCAGAGATCTTAACCTTTTTTGTGTCATGGAGCCCTCTGGCAATACATACCGCTTCTCAGAATGTTTTTATAATGCATAGGATTTAAAATGCATAAGATTGAAACTACCCATATTGAAATATAATTATCAAATTTTTAAAATAAATTGGCAAATCCTAGGTAAAAAATTCCTGCAACTCTAGATAGAACAGAATCCCAAGTAAATGTAGAAGATAGAACATTTTCCATATGGTCTTTAGGTCCCTGATTTCTCAAATAAAACTAGACAGGTGGACTATATAGATGACCTCTCAGGCTTCTTTCTGTTTTGACATAAAAAAATTAAGAAGGGGTGGTTCACTTTCCAAAGCAATGTTTTATTCCATAAATGGATTCATAATTCTATTCCTTTAAGTAAGCAAATTCCCTTAGAGAGTTTTAAAATTAATTACATAAATCAATAAATAAGTGATTTGACTTAAATAAGAAAATGTTAAATATAATTCAGATTATATAAACAAATAAATGAATGTTTTGACTTAATTTTTCTGGCATGAATCATTGCATAAACTGAAGTTTACCATCACATGAAGGTCCCCATATGCTTTTCTAACCTGTATTTTATAACTTTTATGTACTTGATATTAGATGGTGAGAGCTTCTTTTAACCTTTTTTAAATGTAAAAGGAATTGGAAAGGTTCTTATCAATTCTACCTAGTAGGAAGGTAGGATTTGATCTCTAAGGTTCTTTTCAGTGCTCATATTCTATGATCTTTTGGGGGGAGGTGTCAATATATGGAGGCTGGTTGTCATTATATTTTTTAAATAAACTTCTCAAGCACAGGTTCTCCCCCACTCCAATCAAGTGACAGAGGCAACAACTTTCTCTTTTCTGTGTATAATCTCAAAGAAAGAGGAATGTAAGAGATGGTGTGTTTATACTGGCTATGTTCATGTTTCATCCATCACAGCTGTGTGCTGTACCAAGCATGAAATGCCATAGCAGTCTCCAGTCAAGAGATTTTTAGGACACAGTCTGACCACTTGCAGCAAAGCCAGGATCAATGCAATTCCTTGACACTGGCCACAGTATTGAGGGAAACAGATGACAAATGACACGAAGTCAGAGTCATTGCTATGGTCTCCAGAGAGGGCAGGCAAATGTGCTCAAGGAGGGCCAAAGAAGTCCTGGCTTCAAGGACAGGCTGAGCCACAGGAGTAAACCTGGCTTCAAAACAGTTTCTGTGAACAAGACCTGGGGGTGTTAATGGACTGGAAGCTAAATGGGTGCCAACATTGTGATTCAACTGCCAAGAAAGTCAGTGTGATCTAGGGCTGCCTAAATAGAGGTTTAGCATCCAGTTCAAAGGAGATGGTGAGCCAGCTGTCTACTCCTCGTGTTAGACTATATCTGAAGCATTGTGTCCAGATAACAGGACATCACAACGTCAAATCACAGGAGAAATTATGAACAGTTAGCCTCAAGAAAAGAAATCCAAAGGACACAGGATTTCTGTCTTCAAACACTGGAAGTATTCTAATGCAGAAGAGGAACCAGACATTCTGTTTAGCTCTAGAGGGTACAACAAATATCAACAGGAAAAAAAACATGAGGAGGAAGATTTCAGGTTAATATATAAGGAAATATCAGCAGAATTTACTAGAATTACTCAAAATGGAATGGGCTGCTTTATGAGGCAATGGGTTCAGTTTCAAGGAAAGGATTCAAGTAGAAACTAGATAGCCACAAGGGATGGTACAGAGAATTTTTACATGGGGTGAGAGGCTGAACTTGATGTCTTCCAAAGTTCTTCAAACTCTGAAGTCTATTATTAGAAAAAATGCCACATTAACAAGACATCAATAGGAACAAATTCTTAAGAGACTGGGCCGAAGAAATCAGAGCTAATGATTCCACAAGACCAGGCTGCCGCCATAAAGGGAACATATGAGAACTATATTCAATGAGCAATGGCTACAGAAAGAAATGCCCCTACATTGTTCATATTACTTCTGTGAACAATGCCAACAGCAGAGAACTGTGGAAAAATCTAGGATATACATCATCATGACTGGGAGTTAGAGTACATGGCAGAATCATACAGTTTCAGATTTTAAAGGCTACCACAGTGGCCCACCCAATCTAAATCATATTTGACTTAAAAGATCTTCAATCAAAGGCTGGATAACCATTTTTTCAAATGAGTTAAAGTCACATGGCTACTAAATGTTAATGAAAAGATTTAAACCTAGGCCTCTTAACACTGAATCCAATGCCTTTCACTAAACCATACTGCCTCTAATTATTTCCATGACCTTGGAAATGACATTTCACCTTTGTAAATCTCCATCCAACTTCTCTGTAAAATGAGCTAATCATACATGTGGACTTCTAATGCCCTTTCTGAACTTTGCGTACTTTAAAGTCCTATATAAGTTAGATTCCTCACATGTAAGATTTTAGAAAAACTCCCAGTTGACATGGAAAATTAACTGAAAAAAAATGCTTAGAAACTAGAGCAAGCAAGACATTTTATAATCATTAGAAACAGATGTTCATTAACACTGCAATTTACTCAGATAACTAACAATCTATCTGAGACTCAGTTTCCCAATGTGTAAAAAGAGAATAATATGGACTGCTTCTCTCACAGGGCTATTGAGCACTGTTATAATATCATTAGATTTATCTGTGTTTGGGCTTCATTTCCTCCTTTCAGTCTAGACTTTATGATCATTCATTTCAAGGTTGTCTTTTTCTCCACCTTCACATTCATGATCCCCAGACCCTTGAGTTTTTGTGGTTCCAGTTCTTATGTTAATCCCCCATCCACTTTGCCATCTGCCTTCTCTGCTCTTATTCTCAAAACTGCTGGAGGCACTCATGGAATCATATATTCCTGAGTCTGGTGTTAATTGATATTATCTATCTTCTATTGGACTTCGTCAACAGCATAAATATCCTTGGATTCACTCTCATTGGCTTCCTATGTTATTCCCAACAGTGGCAGTTGTTATGAATCTTGTTCTTAATCTCTCAGCTCTAGCTTCTCTCTCTCTCAGAGGATGATCTAATTTCTCACTTTCCTGGACTCTCTTCATTTTACTTCTCTACCCTTCAACTTTCCTCCATGTTCTTTCCCACTTTCCATTCCATCAGGTAATACAGAATGAGATATAACCCCTTCCTGTCAAAGCTAACCCCAGTCAAAGCTAAAGGCCCTAGAGTTTCTCCCCACTCTCAAATCTCCCCTAATACCTCCTACCCCAATACTAATTTACTGTTTACACAAGGCATTTTGCAGGAATTTATTCAACTTGTCTTTATAACATTGAAAGTAAGTAGAATAAGCTTTCCTCTTTTACGACTGAGGAAAGGTGAGATTCAATGAGGACTATTGTATTCTATTGTATATTAATAATTGCTTTAGTGTTGTATTGCATATAATAATGCTATGTAACATTGGTACTAGTATTCTATTAGTAACAGAAGCACTATTGTATTAGTGCAATTCTTAGTATGGTAGACTAAATTCCCCAGAGGAATTCTTCAGATTCCTTGGAATATAGCCATCAAAAAATTGATCACTTTCATTAGCATCAGCAACAATATGAGGTACTAGAGATACTTTGGTGATAGGTACAAGTATTGCTGTTTGTTTAGGAAAATGTCCTTCCCACTTTGCAACACTGAGAGGAAAGTTGCCAAGTGGAACATTTGATCCCAATGTCCACCAGAATATTTGCTGACTTTTAGGATAAACGGAAAGCTTATTCTATAGCTTTGAGATGGCTGGAAGTCAGCCTTGGTGCTATGTAAGTGGGGTCAAAGAAGGAAAGACAGTGATTGAAATTAAATGTGTAGAATGGTCACATATTTCAGCATGAAAGTAGAGAGTATGAAATAAGGGAACACATCAACTAGGAATCCTCAGCACTCTGAGTGGTAAGAAAATAAAGAGAAGGCAAAGCAATAATGATGAGTGTATCCATTTCATGTGTGCTTTTAGTGTGAGAGTTCCTTTCCCCAAAAAAGTTACTGTGGTATGTGGAATGGGGGAGGGTAGTGTCTACCACTAGGGAGGAAGTAATAATAATAAGATATAATTATCTTTTGTACACTCAGAGTATATTAACTTTGGGGAGCAGCTAATCTCCTCATTTCTAGTTTTCTATTTCTGAAAGAGAATGCCCAGAAAAGAGGATGAGGAAGGACACATCAAGCAATCTAACAGTTAGAGGAAGGTAGAGAAAGGTTGATAACTTAGCTCTCCTTGGTAAAATAAAATAACATAAAAAGGATACGTTATTGACACCACTGTTCAGAGGTCCTATCTTCTAGTCAGATTCTGATATGTGTTATTTTGAGATCCAGTCAACTATCTTATCTTTAGTGAGTACTTTTATCTCCTAGCAAAAAGAAATGCCAGGTATTATGAAAGTTTCTCTTTTCATACCCTCCAAAATGAATTTTTGAACTCCTATTTTGGAGTTCAAAAACACCAATGTGCTTTCACCTGCATTGGTTTCCTTGATTCTATAATGGACGTTTTTTAAAAAATAAGTTTTTTCTGATAGATTTTGCTTTTATATCACATACATTCCAGATATAACCCTTGTATACTTATTTAAACCCTCCTTCATAAGAAAAACAATTAAGCAAAATCAGCCAAGATTAATTGTGTCTTATTAGGAATACCACTTTTCTTAGATATAATCTCCCTTCCTTTACTGAAAGTAAAAGATATATTTCATTCTCTCTTCTCTATGACCAAGATTGGTCATTATAATTACTTTGAGATCAGGTGCCTTTTTAGCATTGTTTTTTTGCTATTATTGTCATTGTACCTATTTCCCTCTTGGGTCTGTTAACGCTGCATCAGTTCCTATAAGTCTCCCCATGTTTCTCTGAATTCCACATATTTGTGGTTTCTTATGACACAATAACACTCTTACATTCATATATCAATGTGTTCAATGGCAAAAATTTTGTTTCTAAGATTTGTTTTGGTATTAAAAAAAACTGCTGTTATTCATGTTTTGATTCCAAATAAACCTTCTACGATATAGAGTAAAGGAATCTATAGAAGAGAATTCTGAGTCAAAAAGAATAGAGCGACTTCTCTAACTTCAAAGCAGCTCTCTCCACCATTAACTCAATTCATACAATACAATTATTAAACAGTAGCAGCTCAATGAGTTCTTCTTAGGGACACAGAGACATGATCAATGGAGCATGTCTCTGAAGGTTTGAGTTTCTTTCTTACTAAGTCCTTGATCCTTAAATCAGGAAACATATGGGATACAAAGATGAATACTGGGGAGTTGTTTTGGCTTTTGACCCAATAAAAGTATCTAAAGGAGAAAGCCAGAGCAGAAGGATCTGTGGAAATGGAATCTTATCTTCAAGGGGATGATATAGGAGACTCTTTTCATTAATCTTTTTGATTAAAAAAAAAAAAAAGCTGAGAATCCAAAGCATTTCAACAAGAATTTAAAGAAAGTGATAAGTCAATGACTAGCCAAGCATGAGAATAACTCTTTTAATGACTTACATTAAAAAATAATGGGGCATAAAAGAAATCACCAAAGACATTTATGACCAGAAAAGGGAAGGACCAGTCATGGAGAATGAGCCAGGAATAGCAGATGGACAGATAGTCTGAATATTGCATCTGTACCCACAAAATATCAACATAACCAGGGCGGGGGAGGGGGATGTGTTATCTTGTGCAGATCATCTAAGAAAGATTTACAGAAAGACTACAGCAAGAATTGTACAAGATGAAAGGTACAAAAAGGTTACCATATGTACTGGTTAAAAGAGAACCTAATGAATTCCTGGAGCCAGCAAGTATTTTAATGATCCCACAGCCAAAATCCTTCAATGACACATGGTGTCATAGAAAAAGCTTTAGATTTTCAAGTTAAAAGAGTCTGGGTTCAATTCCTGGATTTATCATTTGCTATTTGGCATGGTTTTAGTTAAGTCACTTCATCTATTTCATTCTCACTTCCCTCATCTGTAAAATAAGCATGTTGGACTAGGTCACAGTAAAAGTATCTTCCAGAAATAAATCCTCTGATCCTATAGGTTTTCTCTACCCACCACCCAGACTCAGGAATTATATAGGATTTTCTTTTAAGTTTATTCTTATTTAGCAATTGCAGTCCATGTAACTTTGGGGACCAGGTCACCGTCCTGAGTGATGTTATTTTTCATTTATAAGAAACAAACAAACCATTCCATCTACCATGTAAACAGCAAGTTCAAACTGTTCTGTTATTTTTACCCCTGCACTGACAAACCAGTAGATATATAAATTTGTTATCTAAAGGAAGCTTCCCCCAAACAGGAGAAGTACATATTTTATTTATTTATAATTATTTGTTAGATTTGTAAAACTGCTCCCATCGCTGGAATGCCTCTGGCTAAATGCAAATTAAAACACTTTTTAAAGTAATAAAAACAGCAGCAGCATCATTTTAATTACCCATTGGGGGATGCCAGCCTGAAAAGATGGTTTTTACAATGTGCCTGCCTGCTTATGGGTGTGAATTTTACTATTCAGATTTCCAAGATGCTAAAGCCCAACAATCCCCACTGGCTACCTAATATTGCTCTTTATAAACAATTACAATATCTCCTTTTTTTTTTTTTGAAACTCAAAGTTTTGTCTAATAACTTCACCACAACAGACCTGTGAAGAGGGTAGTACAAGCATAATTATCCCCACTTTACAGATGAAGAAACTAAAGTTCAGAAAATTTAAGTAAAAATTTAAAATTGCCCAAGGATATGGTTAGTAAATATTACAAATAAAATGCAAACCCAGGTCTCTCAAATCACAAATCCAGCACGGTCTCCCTATACCATATTTTCTCTTTATGATACAGATTTTCATGCTGGGCCCCACACCCAAGAAATTGCTAATAGAATATTGGTACAAATCACACAGTAGCAAATGATTGACCAATACCGATTAAATGGGTTAAACACTGGGTAAAAACAATGATGACCTGCACTGTGAAAAATTCATAGATCACAGATCCATTCAAGCACAAGATCAAAACAACACTTACATGATGAAGACCCATTGGTAGGCTCAGATCCCTGGTTATAGTCTCATAAATGAGATATGTGAAATAGGTAAACAATTTTCCAGGTTTCAACATCCTCATTTCTAAAATCTGACAATAATACTTATGCTACCAATGTATAATGATGTTGTAAGAAAACTACTTCCAATGCCCTAAAGCTATAATAGAGTGAGTTACTATCTTGTTCAGTAGATAAGAAAATTGATTATACATTTGAAAAAATAGAAAATCATGTATTAATAAAAAGGGGGGGAATTGTGTTTCTTTGAGATTTACAAACAATATTGGACTGATGAATAAAACTGAAAATAATTATATTTACTCATTTAACAAACATTTATTAAACTTCTATTATGTGTAATGCATTAGACTAGATGCTATAAGGCAGGGCTTCTTAAACTTTTCCCACTCATGAACTTTGCCTCAGAAATTTTATGTAATCCCTGGCATATAGATATATGAAATATGAATACAAATCAAACACTTACTGATAATAAATAATAATTTTAAACCCCACACATTCAGTTACAAGACCCCCATATGGGGTCACAACTCACAGTTTAAAAAGCTTTGCAATAAAAGATTTAAAAAAAAAGATTCAGTATCTGCTCTCAAAAGCTTATGATCAAATAAAGGTGATAAAACACATAAAAAGCCTTAAAAATTAAAAAAGAATGCAAATTAGACTACAATAAATGTTTAAGAGAATAATTATAAAAATCTGAGATCACATGAAAAAATTGATCATTTATAGCTACTGGAATTAGAGAAGATTTCATGGAGAAGATTAACATTTGAACTAGAGAAGGATCAGTAGAGTAACAACAGTGAAGAATGGGTAAAGGGAGATAATTCCAAAAGTAGAAACATGAGGAATATAATCAAGGACAGCAAAAACCTCAAAAGAGGTAAATAATATGAGATTTGCTCAAGAACAATAACACAATTGGACTAATATGTAGAAAAAGGAGAAGGATAAGTATAGAGATAAATTTGGAGAGCTAACATACTACAGAGTATCTTGAATGTTTGGCTAAAGAAGTTGGATGAATTGATTTAAGTTTTATT